>NW_023330390.1:62121-272258 GCF_011100685.1 Canis lupus familiaris
CAAGGGCACGGGGGTGTGGTTGGGGGGGTCAAAGGGGCAGAACAAACGCTGGGGTTTGTGTGGTGGGGGGGTGGTGGGTGTGGTGTTGTTGTGTGTTTGTGTGTGGTGGAGGGGGGTTAGTGGTGGGTTGTTGATCTTGGGTGGGGGTTGGTGGGTGGGTAAGGGGGCTCAAGCGGGTCAATCGGTAGTTTAGGGGTCGGGTGGAGAGGGTTGGGGGCTCTACGACATGGGCTTCGTGGTCGGGGAGCGGTTTGGTGTCCCTCCGCCGGGTTGTGTGGTGGGTTGGGGGGTGTGGGCGGGTGGGGTGGTATGGGGGAGGGTCTGGATGTGTTGGGTTTCTGCGTTGGTGGGGGTAGGGGGGTTGGGTGGTTTGGCGTTGGCGGGGGGCGGGCGTAGTATGGGGGGGTGCGGGGTGGTGGGGGGGTTGTGGTGGGGGGCGCGTGTGGGGCGCGGCCGGCTGTGGGTGGTGGGGGGGTGTGGGTGGGTTGTGTGTGGGGGCCCCCGTGGTGCGTGCCCCGTGTGTGGGGGTGGGGTGGGCCCGCCCCGGGCCGGGGGGGGGCGGGGACCCGGGTTGTGGTGGGGGGGGGCGGGGGGCGGGGGGGGGGTGGGCGGGGGGGCGGGGGGAGGGTTGTGGAGGAGGTGCACACCCCCCACCCACCCCCGAACAACTCCTTCTGCTACTTTAACACTGAGCGGGGGTGCCCCCCCATCCCGCCACTTACAAAGCACCACCTCACCCATAATACCTCTAGGCAACCTCCTAAGCAAGATAGATTAAATTTTCACACATTCTGACTGGTGTTTGAGGTGGTATCTCATTGTGTTTGATTGTATTTCCCTGATGGCAAGTGATGCAGACATTTTCTCATTGCTTGTTGGCCAATCTATGTCTTCCCTCTGTGAGATTTCTTTTCATGTCTTTTCCCCATTTCATGATTGGATTGTTTGTTTTCTTTGTGTTTGAGTTTTAATAAGTTCTTTATAGATCTTGGAACTAGCCCTTATCTGATACTCATTTGCAAATATCTTCTCCCATTCTGGTAGGTTGTCTTTAGTTTTGTTGATGTATCCTTTGCTTGTGCAAAAGCTTCTTATCTTGATGAAGTCCACATAGTTCATTTTTGCTTTTGTTTCTTTTGCCTTGTGATATCTTGCAAGAAGTTACTTGGCGAGTTTAAAAGGGTGTTGCCTGTGTTCTTCTCTAGGATTTTGATGGAATCTTGTCTCACATTTAGATCTTTCATCCATTTTGGAGTTTTATCTTTGTGTATGGTGAAAGAGAAGTGGTCTAGTTTTCATTCTTCTGCATTGGATGTCCAATTTTCCCAGCACCATTGATTGAAGAGACTGTCTTCTTCTAATGGATAGTCTTCTCCTTTATCGATATATTGACCATAAGTTCAGGGTCATTCTGGATTCTCTATTCTGTTCCACTTGATATCTATGTGTCTGTTTTTGTGCCAGTACCACACTGTCTTGATGACACACGCTTTGTAGTACAACCTGGAAATCTGGCATTGTGATGCCCCAGTATGGTTTTCTTTTTTAAAATCCCTCTGGCTATTCGGGGTCGTTTTCTGATTCCACACAAATCTTAAAATAATTTGTTCTAACTCTCGAAGAAGTCCATGGTATTTTGATAGGGATTGCATTACACGTGTAATTGCCCTGGGTAACTTGATGATGTCACAATATTGAATTCTCCAATCCTTGAGCATGGATATATTCCATCTCTTTGTGTCCTCCACAATTTCTTTCAGAAGTGTCTATAGTTTTTAGGGTTAGATCTTTACCTCTTTGGTTAGGTTTATTCCTAGGTATCTTATGCTTTTGCGTGCAATGTAATGGGATTGACTCTTAATTTCTCTTTCTTCAGTCCTCATTGTTAGTGTATAGAAATGCCATGATTTCTGGCATTGATTTGTATCCTCCACGCTACCATTGCTGTATGAGTTCTAGCATTTGGGGTGGGACTTTTGGGTTTTTCTATGTAGAGTATCATTCTCGGGAAGAGGGGAGTTTGACTCTTTCTTTGCCAATTGTTGCCTTTAATGGTCTTTTTGTGTCGTGCTTTTGCTGGCTAGGACTTCCAGTACCTTTGTTAACAGGCGTGGTGAGAGTGGACATCTGCTGTCTGTTCCTGATCTTAGGGAAAGGTCTCCAGTGCTTCCCCATGTGAGAGTATATTTGCTGTGGGCTTTCTAGATGGCTTTTAAGATGTGAGGAATGTTCCCTCTATCCCTACACTTGAGGAGTTTTGATCAGGAATGGATGCTGTATTTTGTCAAATGCTTTCTCTGCATCCTAATGAGAGATATATGGTTCTTGGTTTTTCTCTTGCTGATTGATGAATCACATTGATTGTTTTACGAGTGTTGACCCGCCTCTGCCCCAGGATAAATCCTACTTGGTCATGGTGAATACTTTTCTTAATGTACTGTTGGATCCTATTTTGGCAGTATCATTGTTGAAATTTTGTAACTGCATCGCTGTTTCTATCAGAGATAATTGGTCTGTAATTCTCCTTTTTGGGGGGTCTTTGTCTGGCTTTGGAATTAAGGTGATGCTGCGCTATAGAACAATTTGAAGTCTCCATCTCTTTCTATCTTAACAACACTTTAGAGATAGGTATGATTTCTTTCTTTAAACTGTTTTACATAAATTCCCCGGGAAGCCATCTGGCCCTGACACTCTTGTGTCTTGGGAGGTTTTGTGATGACTGGTTTCAATTTCCTCCCTGGTTTATTGCCTGTTCAGGTTCTATTTCTTCCTGTTCCAGTTTGGTAGTTTGTGCTTTCAGGAATGCGTCCATTTTCTTCTAGATTGCCTAATTTATTGGCGTATAGCGTTCATAATATGTTTTTTAAATTCGTTTGTATTTCCTTGGTGTTGGTAGTAATCTCCTTCTCATTCATGATTTTATTATTTGATTCTTCTCTCTCTTCTTTTAATAAGGCTGCTATGGTTTATCTATCTTATAATTCTTTCAAAGAACCAACTCCTGGTTTTGTTGGTCTGTTCCAAGTTCTTCTGTCTCGATTTCTTGAGTTCTGCTCAAATCTTTATTAACCTCCTCTTCTTCTTGGTGTAGATCATTTGCTGTTTTTTTCTCTAGCTCCTTTTTGTAATAGGTAGCTTTTGTATTTGAGTTTTCTTCCAGTTTTTGAATGGATGCTTGATTGCAATGTATTTCCCCCTTAGGACTGCTTTTGCTGCATCCCAAAGATTTTAAGGTTGTATCTTCATTCTATTAGTTTCCATGATCTTTTTATTCTCCTTAATTTCCTGGGTGTAACGCTTTTATTCTTTTAGCAGGATGGTCTTAACCTCCACGTGTTTAGGTCCTTCCAAACTTCTTGTTGTGATTTAGTTCTAATTTCAAGGCATTATGGTTCGAGAATATGCAGGGGACGAATCCCAATTTTGGTATCGGGTCAGACCCGATTTGTGTACCCAATGTGGTCAATTCTGGAGACAGTTCCATGTGCCTTGAGAAGAATGTGTATTCAGTTGAGTTTGGATGTAAGTTCTGTAGATATCCTGTGAATCCATTCGGTCCACTGTATCATTTAAAGCTCTCGTTTCTTGGAGATCTTTGTGCTTAGAAGACCTATCGAGTATAGAAAGAGCTAGATTGAAGTCACCAATTATAAGTGTATATTATCTAAGTATTTCTTCATTTGGTTATAATTGTTTATATATTGGCACTCTCCACATTCGGGGCATATTATTGAGGATTGTTAAGTCCCTCTGTTGATATAATCCTTAAGTATGATAATGTGTCCCTCTTCATCTCTCACTAACAGTCCTTGTGGGTAAATTTGTTTATTCTGAATTAAAGGATGGCTACCCCTGCTTTCTTTTGAGGACCATTCGAGGGTAAATGGTTCTCCAACCTTTTATTTTCAGGTAGGTGCCTTCTGTCTAAAATGAGTCTCTTGTAAACAGCAATAGATGGGTCCTGCTTTTTTATCCAGTCTGAACCCTGGCCTTTTGATGGGTCATTAAGCCCGTTCACTCAGAGTTACTATTGACGATAGATTTTAGTGTCATCATGATATCTATTCAGTCTTGTTTTTTGTGGACTGTTCCACTGACTTCTTAAGGGAAAATTTTAAGAGTCCCCCTTAAAATTTCTTGCAGAGCTGGTTTGGAGGTCACATATTCTTTAGTCCTGCCTGTCTTGGAAGCTCTTTATCTCTCCTTCCATTTTGAATGAGAGCCTTGCTGATAAAGTATCTTGGTTGCATGTTTTTCTCTTTGGACCCTGAATATTCCTGCCAGCCTTCTGGCCTGCCAGGTCTCTGTGGAGAGGTCCTGCTGTTCCCCTAATCTCCTCCCCATAAAAGTCAGTATTTCTTGTCTCTTGCTGCTTTAGGATCTTCCTTATCTTTGAATTTGCAAGCTTAACTATTAAATGTCGAGGTGTTGAACGGTTTTTATTGATTTTAGGGGGGATCTCTCTATTTCCTGGATTCTGAATGCCTGTTTCCCTTCCAGATAGAAAGTTTCAGTCTAGATTGTTCAAATACTATTCTGACCTCTGTCCCTTTCGGCGCCTCGAGACCCACCCAATTAAACGTAGTGTTTTCTTCCTCAGGCTGTGTCTTTTTCCACTTAATCTATCTTCATGGTCTTTTAATGTTTGTCTCTTTTTTTTCCTCAGTTTTCCCTCTTTGCCAAGACAACTTGTCTTCTTGACCTATGTTCACTCCTCGTTCTTCCACCTCTTACCCCTCGTGGTTAGACTTCTAGTTTGGTTGCATCTCATTCAATTGATTTTTAATTTCTCCTGATGATCTAAATTCTGCAGTCATGAAGTCCTTGAGTCCTTTATGCTTTTTTCTAGAGCCACCAGTAGCTGTATAATAGTGCTTCGTGATTGGCTTTCTGACTTGAATTGTATCCAGTTTTTTAACTGTGGGAGAGAGGACTGTTTCTGATATCTTTCTTTTTGAGTTAGGTTTTCCCTCTAGTCTTTTGCTCAGTGCAGAGTGGCCAAAACAGTTGTATTGGGAAGAAAAAGAGAGAGAGCACCAAGAGGAAAGAAAAGAGTAAAAGAAAAACGAAGAAAAAAACGAAGAAAACAGAAAAAAGAAAGAGAAAAGAGAAAAAAGAAGAAAAGAAAAAAGAAAAAAGGGTGTGGGTGTAAGCAAATCAAAAAGCACCAAACCCAAAAACAAAAAAACAAAAAAAAAAAAAAAGCCAACACACGGGGGAAGTCTTCTGTTTTCTGTTCTCTAAGTCCCTTGCTTTCCCCTGGAATTTGTCCGTCTAGCGGTTTCTGGGGAGGGGCGTTGTGCTGATTGTTCAGGTGTAGGCATTGGGGGAGCTGCTTGCCCCTGCCTGTGCAGGGCTCATTGGGGTTTTTCCCCGTGAGGGCCGCAGGAGGCAACACCCAGTGGGCGGGCCGCTCTGAACCTGGTCATCACGCCCCCGCAGGAAACTCTGACTCTCCATACCTGCAGGGCCTTCGAGCTCCGGGGGCGGCGCTGATCTGCTCAGTCTCGTGGCAGGGAGCGTCCTTCGCTAGTCCCTTGTGGCCCTCCTGGCCTCTGCCTGTCCCGTCTGGGAGGCAATGATCCTTGGCTTGTCCCGGCGGCCCTGTGATATTGGGCCTGAGCTGTTGATTCGAGCTCCCGGCCGCGCAGTCCCTCTCTGCGGAGCCACCGCCAGAGCCCCTCTGAGCTGCTCCCGGGTCAGCCGTGCGCGTTGCAGCCCTTTAGGGAGCTCGGCGCACTCCCGGGCCTTGCAAGGTCTGTTTAGTGTTCCCAGGAGCCTGAGGGCATCCCCGCCCCTGTGGTCCTGCTCTACTCCCTGGAGTGCCTTTACTGCCCAGGAAATTGGTGAGCTCCCTGCTTCGCTGGGACGGTGCTTTCCTGTCCTGGAGACACTCGCTCCGGCCGTAGCCCGCTCCTCGTGGGCCCCCTCCCCTTGGATGTCCTTTTGTTTCTTATTTCTTTTTCCCTGTCTCTCCTACCTTGATAGAAGCTCGACTCTTCTTACTGAAGCATTTCCAGCTGTCTTCTCTTTAATCTCCAGGCCGAATTTGTAGATTCAGGATTATTTGAAGGTTATCTAGGTCATTTGGTGGGGACCGGTATTTGGGACCCTACTTCTTCTCATTCTTGCTCCTCCTCCTATCTTCTGGCTTTTGCTTGTAAATGGGTTGTTAAAGTTCCCTTAGGTCTCAAAGAGTCTTTTGTATTAGCATATAGGTGATATCCTGTTTTTAAAAATATATTCTGATATTCTCTGTCTTTTGATTTGAATATTTATTCATTTACATTCAGAGTGTTTATGAATGGATATGATTTTTAGTGCTATTGTATTATTTGTAAGTCATTGTTCCTGGAAATTTTCTCTTTTTCCTTTCTAGTCTTTGTCCACTTTTGTCTTTCTTTCCTATTCAAAGAATCCCCTTTTAATATTTCTTGTTGCAACTGCTTAGATGGTCATGACTCCTTTATTTTAGTTTTTGGGAAACTCTTTATCTCTCTTCTATTCTGGATGACAGCATTAGTGGATAAAGCTTCTTGGCTGGGGATATTTTTCCCATTCAGCATGTTGTATACATCATGCCTCTCTCTTTTGGCCTGCTAATTTCCTGTGGATCGATCTGCTGCTCAACCTTGTCCTCCCTTGTATGTTGGTTATTTCTTTCCTTGCTACTTTAGGAGAGTTTCCTTTCTCTGCATTTTGGGGCAAATTTTTACTACAGTATGTTATCCTGCTTTTCATTGATTTTGTGAGAGGTCTCTGTGCTCCTGGATTTTGCATTTCTAGTTCCTCCCAGATTAGGGTAATTTTCACCTATAATTTGCTCAAATGTACCCTGGCCCATTTCCCCTCTCTTCTTCTTCTGGAACTCTATGATACGAATGTTTATTATGCTTCATGGAGTCACGGAGTTCCCAAAGTCCGCCGGCCAGGATCCAAGGGGGTCTGCCGTCGGCTTTTAACCTCGGAGTGACTTCACATAATTTATCGTTGGTAGTACTTATGTGCTCTTCTGTTGCTCCATCTTTGTGGTCGTTGGCATCAAGTCCATAGGTGTCGTCACATCGTGGTTATAGCATTTGTTATTCTGGGGCGCTGCGACTATTTTAGGTCAGTGATGCGCTGCCTAGGGTTAGGGACAAGGCCTAGTGTCTTTTATGGCTTTTCTCATGTACCGATAGTATTCTTCGATGTTTTTTAAAACCCAGAACAGGTTTTGAATAGATCCCTGGCCATGACCTGGTACTTTTTCTTTTATTTTTGATGATTCTTCTATCTTGGCTTTTGTCTAGATCCTTTTTTCTTCTGTGGTGTTGGGCAGCCTTCGGTTTTCCCTGTTCCTGAGAGTAATGCTTTATTACACGAACTCTGTACTTTTAGAGGCCTGGCACTCAAGAAGTGTTTTTTTGGTATATCCTGTGTACACTCTGCTGTTTGTGTTTTGGCTGCTCTTTCCTCTCACGGTCAGTCCTCGAAAGTTTTTCTTGCCTACAGTGGGGAGTGTTTGGACCTGCCATGTGTGTGAGTTTTAACTAATGTTGTGCTTTGGCTTGTTTTTAAAAGTTTGATTCAGTGATGACGCTGCGTATCCTTAATTCATGGTCATTGATGTATCCTGAGGTTTGTTACTGGTCCTCTGGTTGGCGGAGTCCTGTTGCTCCTCTGGCTCTTAGGCACACTTGCCTTATTAAAAATAAAACACCTTGAAGAATGAGGGTTATGGTTTTGTTTAAGCATTCAGCTCCACTGGGGATGCTGTGCTGTTCTTGAAGTCTGTCTTTGCTAGAGTTGTGGGGGATAACTTGGCATCACCACACTGTCATCCCTGGAGACAGGGGATTTCGCACTCACTGCTTTCACAGGAACCTGCACAGAATAGTAAAAAATCTTCCCTTCACTGTTTCCCAGTCATCCTTCATATCCCTGCACTTCTGGGCTTTCTGCCCCCAACAGTTCAGTGCCTCCTGTTTTTTACCTCAGGCATGAGGCTGAGTTTCAAACGCCAAATTTTTGAGACCCAGCATGAACTAACCCTCGGCTTTATCCTCTGCGTCGGCAAAGTTTCACTGCACTGTGGCTGGTGCTGATATGTCTCAACAGGGCAGTTACAGAAATGTGCAGTGCTTGAAGTTATAGTAAGTCTTGGGCATCAAAAAGCCACTGTTCCTGTTACCTGTCTCAGCAGTGTCTCGCCCACACTAATACTGGCAGCACAATGGATGCTCACAGGCTCTTTTGTCACCTAAGAAGACAGTGCCTCTCCCAAATGCACTCCAAAAACCGACTGTCTCTCCTAGTGTGACGCCAGGGAAGTCTCATCCCACACTGTCAATTCTCATGCCTCTGCCCTCCTCCACAGAGCACTGCTCTTCCTTCCAGGTGGCACCCTGCCATTGCTGCAGACTTATCAAAATTTAAGTTTGTTGAGTCTCCACTGCTTACAAAACACTTGTTATAATTAGCTTCATCCTGTTTTTCGCAGTCAGTAGTTTGGTACATGTTTTTCTGTACAGTCTTTGTACCAGTCCTTGAACACAGAGGCCTACTCTCTCTGTGTCACTACTCTGTCTCTGTCTCTCTCCTCTCTCCGTCGTGATTTAGCGGTTCCCTCCTCTCCACAGCAACATGTGAATCATATTTGCCCCCCATCACCATCTCCGCCCTCCTACCTTGCATGATGTAGCTTCTATCTTCTCCTCCTATCTGTGCAGTTTGTTCTTCAGTCCCTCAGAATTGATTTCTTGATTGTTCAGGATATTTGATATTTACTAGCTGTGTTCAAGGGAGGAGGCAAACATAGGGCATTCCCTACTCTGCCATCTTAACTCTCCTTCATTCTCCTTTTGAATGATCATATCCAGTGATATGACTATGCAAAAATGTTAGGAAAATTTAAATGGTAAACACTTGAAACTGCACATGTTATTATAATTTGATCTTATAAAACTTATAAAAAACTATTACATTAAAAAGTATATTTTCCCTTTTTTCCCTTTCACTATTTTTTTTATATTCCCAATATGAAACCATAGAACGTTTGTCCTTCTCCGATTGACTAATTTTCAATCAGCATAAAAATAGTGGGAAATATCAGAACGAGACAACTGAGAGACCTCCCCCCTAAACCTCTGGGAAATGACCAAGAGGTGGTGGAAAAGGGAGGTGTGCGGGAGGTGGGGGTGACTGGGTGACGGGCACTGAAGGGGCACTTGGCAGGACGACACTGGGAGCTATGGCTATATGTTGGCGAAATTGAACTCACGCAACTACACCTATACCGAAGACGGAAACAGGAAGGGGGAGGGGGAAGATAGAAGAAAAAGAAAGCGAGGCGAAGGAGCGAAAAGAAAAGGAATAAGAATTGACACCTATAACCCTCTACAGGTGGATAAATACTGTGGAGACCCTGTCGGCGACACTCTCGGTCCCAACTCTTTTTGACAACACCTACAACCTGAACTGTCTTGACGCCTCGCTCCCCTACCTGACCCTCCCTCTCTTTACTCTCTTCGCTTACGACCCCTCTCTCCTCCTCCCTCCCCACCTCATCTCCCTACCTTACCACAATCTACTGCTCTCCCCCCCTGTTCTCCCCCTCTAGTGTGTGTCATCATCGCACCTACGGAACAATCATGGGGATGCACTACCCACTATTGGAGAGTGCAGTTTGACCTCGAAGACACCGTTCAGGATGGTTCATGCGAGGCCCACGACTAGACTCATTTACAAAAGACTGGACTGCTACATCTAAAATAACACCCGGACACCACTTCAATGTCAATCGATATCCAGGGACCTAAGCTCCGGTCGGCGACCGATCGGAGGAAAATTCCCCGGACTGGACCCCACAACAGGGAGCAATGGGACCCAACCCCCCCGCCCCCCAGCTTAGTCGGCAGCTGCTTCGCCTATCTTACATCTGCCTCCCCCTTAATTCTCCCGTTGGCTCGCGACTTTCCTCCACGCCCTTATCCACATCGAAGGTAATGTTCTTCGCCTTGGCCCTATCTGGTCACTCCTACCGCGCTACACTCTTGATGAATCCGTCTTGCACCCTCACGCCTCTTTATGCCTGAACCTATCTTACTTAGTAACCTTTAACCACAAAATTCATGGCTCGCCCAGCTCCCCGAACCCACGGGCAACTCAATCTCCCGCCCCGACCGCCTTCTCCATCACCCTACAATTTCCGCTTACCTGCACTCCCCCCTAGATCCCTGCTTTGTGGTCTCGCTACTTCTAAGCATACAGCCGACGCCAATTCATGCACACGGCCTCCCGACGCTCGTCGCACGTCGCCCCAATTGCCCCTCCACCCAGGTTCTAGACCCCGGCTCGGCAACGCATGTCCAACCGAGAAAATTCGTGGCCTCCCCACTTTAAATACCGCTTACACTTGTTCCTTACCCCCCTCCTACGGGCTGCGTCCCTTAACATAACACTCGATTAGAGTCCTGCCTGGCTGTCCGTCCATTTTTCCTCTTCTTAGCTTAGGCGTCGCGCTTGACCTTCTCCCATCACCCGGTACAATAAAATAACCCGACATCACACCACGATCACATGCATCATTCTTCGAAGCCTCTATTTTCTCCACAACAATCATCCCTCCCCAATCTGGCTGGCGCACTATCTCGCCGGCTATGGCTACCGGCTCTCCTTCCCTGCGACTACGTCGACACATCCCAATCGTCGCCTTGTCTTTCGCTGCTCATATCTCCCCCTTTGGTCTCCCCCCCCCCCACCTCTCCCTTTTCTCACCGCTCCCTACTCTCGGCATTCGGATTCTTAAACTCGCCCCATTTCATCGCGTGCCCGGACCCCCGACGGCCCCTTTTATGGACACTGTGTGGACCCCCCCTCCCCTACTATTTTGCAAAACTATACTCTATCTTTCCAAATTCGTCCACCGCGTTACACATCTATCTCTTGTCTCTCCTGCCCGACTTTACCACGTGGCGGTGCCCCCCTCGCCCCCATTCTATCCACACCCATGCTTTGTTTCATTCCCGACTATCCTGTTCACTACCTCCTCTTCCTCCTAGACACGATCCACGTAACACCTTATTGGGACCGACCCGCCGCCAAATCGTCTCTGCCTTCCCCTTCCACAACGTTATCCCTACCCTACCCCGCTTAGTTGTCCCATCGGACTGTTCGTTAATGTGAAAAAACTGATTCCCCCACAGATCCCAGGACGCTCGTACCCCCACTTGCCCACTCGAGCAGAATTCAACCCCTTCAAACTCTCCAGAACGACCGCCTGGCTAAGCATTGACTATTCATCCGGATAGCAACAATGCGCACCACTCGGCGTCCATCAGGTTCCCGACTCTAGCACCGTCAGTCACCGTTCCAGATATGACCAACTTCATAGCGGTCAACGCACAGGCAGACCTCCTCCCCAGGATGCAACATTACACTACAAAGAATCCCGACACTCCGATCTTTTTACCCGGGCACCGTACTGCGGCAGCAGTGTTTATCACCTCACTTTCCATTCGTACAAACATCCACCACACGTTGTACACCTCTACCTCCCGCCCCCGCCGTATCCTCAAACACGAATTACGAACCATGGACCTTCACTATCCCTCAGGGCCGTTGCTTCTCGGCTCAGACGCAATGCGCTGTAATGAGCTGAGTGGAGAATCCTTCCCCCGGATTGGGGACACTAGGCCGACAATCCAACTTGAATCTTGGTGACTCCATGGTCCTCTGTGTTTCCCCCCTATGGTCTCCCTCCTGGTCCCCTCTCGGTCCTTTATGGTCTCGTCCCTCCTCCTAATGGTCCTTGGGGTGTCCTATCTTGTCCTCCCCCTGGTCCACTCGAATTTTTGTTTTGTTTTTTTGTATGTGTGTGTTTGTGGTTTGGCCCTCAGCGGGGACCCGGTGGGGTCATTTTATCAGACCCACACACCACACCCTTCCAACACCACCACATCACATCACAATTTGTTGTGGGGCTTGGTGGTGGTGTGTGGGTTCCTCCAACCCACTCACCGGACTCCGGAACCCCCTGGTGTCCTCACAAGGATTGTCTCTCCTCTCAAACTCAGGGTCTGGGGGGGGGTGGTTCAACCTGCACCTGGTGGTCTTCTCGTTCACCCACTTCTGACGCTAACTGCGTAGAGGAATCTGAGCAGTACTCTATCCCCAGGTCCCATGTGATCGCTATCTGAGACCATAGTCCCAGATCTACAACAAAGTGGGAGGTCCTGCGTCGTGAAAGTGCAGTCATGCCCAGGTCCACGGCAAGGTTCAGGCACGCGCACCCAGATCCTCAGTGTCGAGCTTGTGGGTCGTTATAATCCTAGCTTGGGGGTTGAGGGCCCACGAGTCAACGATCGCTGTGCGTGGGTGTGAGAGCCAAGGACTTTGCCGTAGAGTCACTGAGCGGGGACCTAGTGGTGAGAGACTCGCCTCGGGGCTGGGTGTTGTAGGTGGTGAGCGACGAGATGCTCTACCCTGTACCTCTACATTGCCTCGGGTAGTGGTGTGGTGGGGATACCTTCCAGGAGTTACCTGGACATCTCCAGGGATAGTAGCCAAGGTAGGTGTCCGAGCAGACATTCGAAGTGCGCACGTGCGGGAAAACAATTGGCCACGACATCTAGGCGAGGCACCGAGGGGGGACCAGATTTACCGAGTGCCGGGATGACGGGGCAGAAGAAATAGTCACGGGGCCAAGCAGTCACCACCCTCCAAGTGGAGCCCACGGGTGCTTGTGGGCACCATGGGCTATGTGTAAGATCCATGGGTGAGTATGACGCGTCCACGCGTCTCGAGGGCAAAAGTGTATCCCTGATGATACCCCAGGTAGGGCCTGGCAAGATTCATGTCCAGTAAGTGCAAACAGCAGGTGGTGCAGATGCAGGAACCATTTCCAGATGAGGCCGGCAGTGGAGGTGTCACACGGGGGGGGGGGGGGGGGTGGTAGGGTCCGATTCTGGTACCACCAGGGGTGGTGTGGAAGAAGGGAGACTCGGTCCGTATGATGAAGCGAGGAGAAATGTAATGGGGGGGGGGCAACTAATGGTGCCAGGTGCAGCCGGGCCCGACGTTATGACAAGATCACACCAGATCCACGTACGACTCAGGCACCTGATCAAGGGGTTCAGAATCACCGTGTGCCAGTACATCCAAAAAGTGGACCGAGGTCACCGTCAGGGTGAGGCCCACGAGCAGGACTCCCAAGAACATCATGGTCCACATGAGCTCCGAGTGATCTGAAGCACTCAGTCAACCAGGTACACACAATGATGCACCGTGAGGACGAGAGTCACCAGTCCGGGTGACGCACAGTCCAAGGATCAAGAGTCACCAACAACGTCATAGGTAAAGGGCAAGAAGATTGCCCCAAGCAATCAGGTCAGTTCGGTGGAAACATAGTCACCTGGGGTGACTGAGGGGTATAGTTGAGCCAAAGGTGTGGACACCGGAATAGCACCAGGGCCGTGAGAGCGCCGGAGTTTTTGTACCAGAGTATCCCCGGGTCGTGTGGGAGAAGGTGGGGTGGGGGGGTCCGACCGATACAGGTGTGCGCACAGTCACCAAGGTCAAGAGACCATGTGGGGGGACCAGGATTTCACCAGGGTATGGGGTTGGAGGACCCGGGTGGGCTATACCCGACTAATCAAGGTCACGGGAGGCCAACCGGGTCGAGCCGAAGTCACACCAGGCCCAGCAAGGGGGGGCCCAAGGATGGTGACGCACGGTCACCAGGTAAGGTGAGGATAAGACGGGGAACAAGTACCGGTATAGTCAGTAGTAGGCCCATACTGGGACCAGCGGTTGGGTTGCCTGTGAAAGCGGGGGGGGGTGTGGGTGACGGCGGCGCAGGTGTCGGGGTGTGTGGGGGCATTGAGTCCACGTGCGCAGGGGCCTCTCGTGGGAATCCTGGGTCTCGAGCTGGCAGGTGTGGGGGTGCTGCGGTAGATGGGTCCTAAGCGAGTCACTGGCAGTGCGTGCTGGCAGTGACGGCGAGGAGGAATCACTAGCTTTGCACCGGTGGTGAGCCTAGTAGACACACACCATTCCGCATTTCAGGTGAGCCCCTAGTGGGGACAGAGACCACTGCTGTTCCAGCAGTGGTCCCAGGTGTTCAAAGGATGGAGGACACTCACGTGCGAGACCAGATCAGCTCAGCGTCGAATTGAAGGAATAGCTAGGGACAGAGTCACTAGGTCTGGGGTGCGTAATAGGTGGGGCAAGATTCAGCAGTTCTGAGTTAGGTCAAAGTGGGCAAGAGAGACACCAAGTCAGGAGAGGTCCAGATTGCGACCAGAGTCACCAGATCCAGGTGAAGTCCAGATGGGGACCAGAGTCTCCAGATCCAGGTGAAGCCAGGTGGGGACCAGAGTCTCTAGGTCCAGATGAGGCCAGGTGTGGACCAGAGTTACAAGGTCAGGTGAGGCCCCGGTGGGGATCAGAGGCAAACAGGTCCTGTGAGGCCGGCTTTGGGACCATGGTCACAGGTCTACTTGAGGCCCAAGGTGTGGAACACAGTAGCAGGTCCAGGTGAGTCCCCATGGTGACAAGAGACACCACGTCCAGGTGAGGCCCAGGTTCGGACCCACGATCACCAGGTACAGGGGGAGGCCCTTGAAAGAACCAGAGGTCAACAGTTCGAGTTTCAGGCGCAGGTTTCAACCAGGGTCCAGCAGGTCTAAGTCAGGGGAAAGTGGGGTTCACAGTCACTAGGGAATGTTGAGACCCAGAGGGGCACCAGAGTCACGTGGTCCAGGTGAGGTCCAGTAGTGGGAAACACAGACACCGCGTCCCAATTTTGGCCCAGTTGAGGACCTTGGTCAACAGGGCCTGGGTGAGCCTCACATGGGGACGAGAGTCCCCAAATCCAGGTGATGCCCCAGGTCGGGACCACAGTCACCAGATCCAGGGTAGTCTCAGGTGCAGACCAGAATCACCAGGTCCAGGTGAGGTGCAGGTGGCAACCACACTCACCAGGTCCCGGTGAGGCCCTGGTGGGGAACAGTGTCACAAGGTACATGACAAACTAGAAACACACCGCAGCCACCAGGTCCACATGATGTCCATGTGGGAACGAGAATCAACAGTTATAGGTTAGGACCAGGTGGGTATCTGACTCACCATTTCCAGGTGAGACCCAGGTGGGAACGAGTGTCACCATGTCCAGGTGTGGCCCAGGTGAAGACCAGAGTTAATAGGTCCGGCTGGGTCACTGTTAGTGAACAGTGTAACCATATCCTGATGCTACCCAGGTGGGTACCAGAGACACCAGGTCCTGGTGAGGCCCAGGTGGGACCAGAGACATGAGGTCCAGGTGAGGTCCCGATGGGAACCACAGTCACCAGGTCAGGAGAGGCCATGCTTTGGATCAGAGTCACCAGTTACAGGTGAGTCCCAGGTGGAGCCAGAGTCACCATGTCCAGATGAGGCGAAGTTGGGGAGCATATTCACTACGTCCCGTTGAGGCCCAGTAGAGGACCAGAGTCACCAGGTCTAGTTGAGGCCTAGAGGGTACCAGATTCACCTGGTCTAGGTGCCGCCCAGATGGGGACCAGATTCACCATGTCACTGAGAGGACCAGAGGGGATCCAGAGTCATCATGTCCAGATGAGTCTCAGGTGTGGAACAGAGTATCCAGGTCATAATGATCCACAGGTGGAGGACCAGAGTCAACAGATCTGGGTGGAGGCCAGTTAGGATCAGAGTCAACAGTTCCAGGTGAGGCTAAGAAGGAGTCCACAGCAATCAGGGCCGGGTGGGGAAAAAAGTCACCAGGATTGGGTGAGGCCCAGATGGGGACACAGATTCACCAGGTCCAGGTGATTCCCACGTGGTGACCAGAGTTACCAGATTCACCAGGTCCAGGTGATCCCCAGGGTGTTGAGCAGAATTACCAGATACACCAGGTCCAAGTGAGGCCCACGTAGGGGCCTGTGTCACCAGGTATGGGTGAGGCCCAAGAGGCAACCCCACTCACCAGTTCCAGGTGAGGCCTACCTGCAGGCCATGCAAAGCAACCGGGTCCCGATAATGCCAAGGTAGGGACCAGAGTTACCAGGTCCAGGTGAGGCCAACCTGCAGGCCATGCAGTAGAAATAGGTTCCCCATGATGCCCTGGTAGGGACCAGAGTAACCAGGTCCAAATGAGGCCAAGATGGAGCATATTCACTAGGACCAACCGAGGCCCAGTTGAGGACAAGAGAAACCAGATCTGGTTGAGGCCTAGAGGGGTACCAGAATCCCCTGGTCCAGGTGACATCCAGATGAGGACCAGAGTCACCAGGTCAGGGTGAGGCCCAGAGAGGTTCCAGAGTCATCATGTCCAGGGGAGGCTCAGGTGTGAAACAGAGTAATCAGGTACCAATGATGCCTAAGTGAGGACGAGAGTCACCAGGTCTGGGTGACACACAGATAGGATCAGAGTCTCCAGTTCCAAGTGAGGCCAAGAAAGAGTCTACAGCAATCAGGTCCAAGTGGGGAACAAAGTCACCAGGACTGTGTGAGGCACAGATGGGGACCAGATTCACCAGGCCCAGGTGAGGACAAGGTGGTGACCAGAGTCCCCGGATCTGGGAGAGGACCAGGTAAGGGCCAGATTCACCAGATCCAAGAGGCCCACGTGGGGACGTGGTCACCAGGTATGTGTGAGGCCCAGGTGGGAACCCCACTAACCAGGTCCAGGTGAGGCCAACTTGCATGCCCGAGTCACCAGAACAGGTGAGGCCCCAGTGGGACCGGAGTCACCAGGTAAATATGAGTCTTCAAGAACACCACAGTCACCAGGTCTAGGTGTGTTTCATGTGGGAACGAGAGTCACCAGGTCCAGCTGAGACCCAGGTGGGGATCACAGTCACCAGTTCCAGATTGAGGCCTAGGTGGGGGGACCAGATTCATCAGGTGCAGTTGAGGCCAAAGTGTTGAGCAAAGTTATCATGTCCAGTAGAGACATAGGTGGGGAACAGAGTAACCATGTCCCATTGATGCCAGTTGGGAAAAGAGTCACAAGGTCCGGACGAGGCCTAAGTGAGGAGTAGATTCACCAGGTCCTGTTGAGGCCCATTTGAGGACCAGTGTCCCCAGCTCTGGGTGAGTCCCAGAGGGGGACCAGAGTCACCCGGTTCTGGTGATATCCAGTTGGGGACCAGAGTCACCAGAATCAGGTGAAGCCCAGGTGGGGACCAGAGTCTCTAGGTCCAGATGAGGCCCTGGATAGGACCAGAGATACCCGGTACACGTGAGGCCCCGGTGGGGATCAGAGGCAACAGGTCCATGTGAGGCCGGCTTGGAGACCATGGTCAACAAGTCTACTTGTGGCCCAGATGTGGAACAAGGTAAGCAGGTCCAGGTGAGTCCCCGGTGGTGACAAGAGTCACCACGTCCAGGTGAGTCCCAGGTGGGGACCAGGATCACCAGGTACAGGGTAAGCCCTTGAATGAACCAGAGACAAAAGTTCGAGGTCAGGCGCAGGTGGCAACCAGCGTCAGCAGTTCCAAGTCAGGCCAAAGTTGGATTCACAGTCACTAGGGCACGGTGAGACCCAGAGGGGGACCAGAGTCACATCGTCCAGGTGAGGACCAGTTGTGGAACACAGTCACCGGGTCCCAATTGTGCCCACTTGAGGACCATGGTCATCAGGGCCAGGTGAGGCCCAGATGGGGACCGGAGTCCCCAAATCCAGGTGAAGCCCAGGTGGGGACCACAGTCACCAGATCCAGGGTAGTCTCAGGGGCAGACAAGAATCACCAGGTCCAGGTGAGGTGCAGGTGGCAACCACACTCACCAGGTCCCGGTGAGGCCCTGGTGGGGACCAAGCCACTAGGTGCATGAGAAGATAAAAACACTGCAGCCACCAGGTCCACATGATGTCCATGTGGGAACGAGAATCACCAGTTACATTGAGGCACAGTTGGGGATCAGACTCACCATGTCCAGGTGAGACCTAGGTGGGAACCAGTGTCACCATATCCAGGTGTTCCCCAGGTGAAGACCACAGTTAATAGGTCCGGGTGGGTCACTGTTAGTGAACAGTGTAACCATATCCTGATGCTACCCAGGTGGGTACCAGAGACACCAGAGCCTGGTGAAGCCCAGGTGGGACAAGAGACATGAGGTCCAGGTGAGGTCCCGATGGGAACCACAGTACCAGATCAGGTGAGGCCATGCTTAGGTCAGAGTCACCAGATACAGGTGATGCCCAGGTTGAGCCAGAGTCACCTGGTACAGAAGAGGTCAAAGTTAGGACTAGAGTTACCAGGATCAGGTCAGTCCCTGTGGGGAATAAAGTAACAATGTCCCGATGATGCCCAGGTAGAACCAGAGTCACCAGGTCCAGATGAGGCGCAGGTGGGGAGTATGTTCACTAGGTCCCGTTGAGGCCCAGTTGAGGACCAGAGTCACCAGGTCTAGTTGAGGCATAGAGGGGTACCAGATTCACCTGGTATTGGTGATATCCAGATGGGGACCAGAGTCACCATGTCAGGCTGAGGCCCAGAGGGGATCCAGAGTCATCATGACCAGGTGAGGCTCAGGTGTGGAACAGAGTATCCAGGTCATAATGGTCCACAGGTGAGGACCAGAGTCACCAGATCTGGGTGAGGCCAGTTAGGATCAGAGGCACCAGTTCCAGGTGAGGCCAATAAGGATTTCACAGCAATCAGGTCCAGGTGGGGAACAAAGTCACCAGGACTGGGTGAGGCCCAGATGGGGACCAGATTCACAAGGTCCAGGAGATTCCCTGATGATGACCAGAGTTACCAGTTCCGGGTGAGGACAAAGTAAGGACCATATTCACCAGGTCCAAGTGAGGCCCACGTGGGGACCTGTGTCACCAGGTATGGGTGAGGCACAGGTGGCAACCCCACTCACCAGGTCCAGGTGAGGCCAACCTGCAGGCCATGCAGAGGAACGGTGTCACGATGATGCCCAGGTTGGGACCAGATTTACCAGGTCCAGGTGAGACCAACCTGCAGGCCATGCAGTGGAACAATGTCCCGATGATGCCCAGGTAGGCACGAGATTTACCAGGTCCAGGTGAGGCCAACCTGCAGGCCATGCAGTGGAACCATATCCCTATGATGCCCAGGTAGGGACCAGAGTCACCAGGTCCAAATGAGGCCCAGATGGATCATATTCAGAAGGTCCAGGTGAGGACCAGTTGAGGAATAGAGTCACCATATCTGGTTGAGGCCTAGAGGGGTACCAGAATCCCCTGGTCAAGGTGACATCCAGATGGGGACTAGAGTCACCAGGTCAGGGTGAGGCCCAGAGAGGTTCCAGAGTCATCATGTCCAGGTGAGGCTCAGGTGTAGAACAGAGTCACCATGTACCAATGATGCCCAGGTGAGGACCAGAGTCACCAGGTCTGGGTGACGAGCAGATAGGATCAGAGTCCCCAGTTCCATGTGAGGCCAAGAAAGAGTCCACAGCAATCAGGTCCCGGTGGGGAACAAAGCCACCAGGACTGGGTGAGGCCCAGATGGGGACCAGATTTACCAGGTCCAGGTGAGGCCCAGGTGGTGACCAGAGTCCCCAGGTCTGGGAGAGGACCAGGGAAGGACCAGATTCACCAGATCTAAGAGGCCCTTTTGGGGACAGAGCCACCAGGTATGGGTGAGGTCCTGGTGGCAACCCCACTCACCAGGTCCAGGTGAGGCCAGCCCGCAGGCCAAAGTCACCAGATCCACGTGAGGCCCTAGTGGGGACCGGAGTCACCAGGTAAATATGAGTCTACAAAAACACCACAGTGACCAGGTCCAGGTGTGGTTCATGTGGGAACGAGAGTCACCAGGTCCAGGTGAGACCCAGGTGGGGACCACAGTCACCAGGTCCAGATTGAGGCCTAGGTGGGGGGACCAGAGTCATCAGGAACAGTTGAGGCCAAAGTGTGGAGCAAAGTTATCATATCCAGGTGAGGCCCAGGTGGGGAACAGAGTAACCATGTCCCATTGATGCCAGGTGGGAAAAGAGTCACAAGGTCCAGACGAGGCCTTAGTGAGTAGATTCACCAGGTCCTGTTTACGCCCTGTTGAGGACCAGGGTCCCCAGCTCCGCGTGAGTCCCAGAGGGGGACCAGCGTCACCCGGTTCTGGTGATATCCAGGTGGGGATCAGAGTAAGCACGTAAGAGTGAGGCCCAGAGGGGGATGAGAATCACTATGTCCAGGGGAGGTCCCGATGTGGAACTGAGAAACCAGGTCGATAGATGCCCATATGAGGACCAGAGTCACCAGGTCCAGGTGAGGTCCCTGTGGGAACCAGTCACCTCGTCCAGGTGAGGCCCAGGTGGGACCACACTCACCAGGTCCAGGTGAGGCCAAGTTATATAAGAGAGTATCCAGGTCCCAATGATGCCAGGTAAGGACCAGAGTCAACAGGTCCAGAAGAGGCCCAAATATGGATCAGAGTCATTGTGTTCCAAGTTAGGCCAGATGGAGACCACAGGAACCAGGTTCAGGAGTGCCCCTTATGGGAACCATAGCCGCCAGATCCAGGTGAGGTCCAGGTGGGACCACAGTCACAAGGTCCAGGTGAGGCGCAGGTGGCAACAGGATTCACCAAGTCCAGGTGAGGCCCAGGTGGCAACCAGACACCAGATCTAGGTGAGGACCAGCTAAGGACTAGATTCACCAGGCCCAAGTGAAGCCCAAGGGGTGACCAGAGTCACCAGTTCCACCAGAGGTGGAACCAGAGTAACCAGTTTAGTTTGAGGCCCAGAATGCGACCAGAGTTCCCTGGTCAAAGTGAGGCCCAGGTGTGGAATAGAGTGTCCAGGTCCCAATGATGCCTGGGTGAGGACCAGAGTCACTGGGGCCATGCAGGCCCAGATGGGGAACAGAATCACTAGGTCCTGCTGAGGCATAGAAAAAGACCCCAGTCACCAGTATCAGGTGATCCCTTTGTGGGAAACAGAGCCACTCTATCCAGCTGAGTCCCAGGTCTATGTAAGGCCCAAGTGAGGACCAGATTCATCAGGTCGATGAGGCATAGCTGGGGACAAGAGTCACCATGTCTGGGTGCGGCCTAGGTGGGGCAAGATTCAGCAGTTCTGAGTTAGGTCAAAGTGGGGATGACAGACACCAGTTCCAGGTGAGGCCAAACTGAGGACCAGAATCACCAGATCTAGGTGAGGTCCGTGTTGGAAAGAGAGTCACCAGGTCCAGGAGAGGTCCAGGTGGGGACCAGAGTCACCAGATCCAGGTGAATTCCAGGTGGGGACCAGAGTCACCAGATCGAGTTGAAGCCCAGGTGGGGACCAGAGTCACTAGGTGCAGATGAGGCCCAGGTGAGGACCAGAGTTACCAGGTACACGTGAGGCGCTGGTAGGTATCAGAGGCAACAGGTCCATGTGAGGCAGGCTTGGGGACCATGGTCAAGAGTTCTACTTGAGGCCCAGTGTGGAACACTGTAACCAGGTCCAAGTGAGTCCCCGGTGGTGACAAGAGTCACCAGGTCCAGGTGAGGCCCAGGTGGGAACCAGGATCACCAGGTCAAGTTGAGGCCTAGAGGGGTACCAGAATCACCTGGTCCAGGTCATATCCAGATGGGGACCAGAGTCACCATGTCAGGCTGAGGCCCAGAGCGGATCCAGAGTCATCATGTCCAGGTGAGGCTCAGGTGTGGAACAGAGTATCCAGGTTATAATGGTCCACAGGTGAGGACCAGAGTGACCAGATCTGGGTGACGCGCAGATAGGATCAGAGTCACCAGTTCCAGGTGAGGCCAAGAAAGAGTCCACAGCTCTCATGTCCAGGTGGGGAACAAAGTCACCAGGACTGGGTGAGGACTAGATGGGTACCAGATTCACCAGGTCCAGGTGAGGCCCAAGTGGTGACCAGAGTTACCAGTTCCGGGAAGGACCAGGTAAGGACCAGATTCACCAGGTCCAAGAGGCCTACCTGGGGACCTGAGTCACCAGGTATGGAGTGGCAGCCCACTCACCATGTCCAGGTGGGGCCATCCTGCAGGCCAGATTCACCAGATCCAGTTGAGGCCCTAGTGGGGACCGGAGTCACCAGGTAAATGTGAGTCTACAAGAACACCACAGTCACCAGGTCAGATGTGGGTCATGAGGGAACGAGAGTCACTAGGTCCAGGTGAGACCCAGGTGGCGACAGTCACCATGTCCAGATTGAGGCCTAGGTGGGGGGAACAGTGTCATCAGGACCAGTTGAGGCCAAAGTGTGGAGCCAAGGTATCATGTCCAGGTGAGTCCCAGGTGGGGAACAGAGTAACCATATCCCATTGATGCCAGGTGGGAAAAGAGTCACAAGGTGCAGACGAGGCCTAAGTGAGGAGTAGATTCAACAAGTACTGTTGAGGTCCAGTTGAGGACCAGTGTCCCCAGCTCCGGGTGAGTCCCAGAGGGTTACCAGAGTCACCCGGTTCTGGTGATATCCAGGTGAGGACCAGAGTCACCAGGTCAGGGTGAGGCCCAGAGTTGGACGAAATCACTAGGTCCAGTTGAGGCCCCGATGTGGAACTGAGAAACCAGGTGAATGATGCCCATATGAGGACCTGAGTCACCAGGTCCACGTGATGTCCCCGTGGGAACCAGTCACCTCGTCCAGGTGAGGCCCACGTGGGACCACAGTCTCAAGGTCCAGGTGAGGCCCAGGTATATAAGAGAGTATCCAGGTCCCAATGATGCCCAGATAAGGACCTGAGTCAAGATCCAGGAGAGGCACAAATAGGGATCAGAGTCATTGTGTTCCAGGTGAGGCCATAGGAGACCACAGGAACCAGGTCCAGTAGAGCCCCATATGGGAACCAGAGCCACCAGATCCAGGTGAGGTCCAGGAGAGACCAGAGTCACAAGGTCCAGGTGAGGCGCAGGTGGCAACAGGATTCACCAAGTCCAGGTGAGGTCCACGTGGTGACCGGTCACCAGATCCAGGTGCGAACCATCTAAGGACCAGATTCACCAGGCCCAAGTGAATCCCAAGGGGTGACCAGAGTCACCATGTAAGGGTGAGGCCCAGAGGGGGAACCAGAGTAACCAGTTTAGTTTGAGGCCCAGAATGGGACCAGAGGTCCCTGGACAAAGTGAGACCCAGGTGTGGAATAGAGTATCCAGGTCCCAATGATGCCTGGGTGAGGACCAGAGTCACTAGGGCCATGCAAGCCCAGATGGGAAACAGAATAACTAGGTCCTGGTGAGGCATAGAATAAGAACACAAGGGGGTTGCGCGGCCCGGGAGCGCGAATCCAACAGCGCAGGCCCCAGAGCACAGGGCGCCGGGACACAGCCCAGGATCCCGCCTCCCCTGGGACAGGCAGAGGCCGGGAGGGCCCAGGACAGCGAGGACGCTCCTGCCCCGAGCTGAGCAGATCAGCGGCCCCGCCCCGGAGCCTCCAGGCCCTGCAGATGGAGTTCCTGCCGGAGCTGAATCCAGGTTTCCAGAGCTGCCCCGCCACTGGGGCTGTTCCTCCTGCGGCCTCACGGGGTAAACAACCCCCACTGAGCCCTGCACCAGGCAGGGGCACAGCAGCTCCCCCAACTGCTAACACCTGAGAATCAGCACAACAGGCCCCTCCCCCAGAACACCAGCTAGACGGACAACTTCCAGGAGAAGCCAAGGGACTTAAAGAACACAGAATCAGAAGATACTCCCCTGTGGTTCTTTTTTTTTTTTTTTTTTTTGGTTTTTTTGTTGTTGTTGTTGTTGTGTTTTTGGTTTTTTGTTTTGTTTTGTTTTGTTTTGCTTTTTGATTTGTTTCCTCCCCCACCCCCCCTTTTTTTTTCTCCTTTCTTTTTCTTTCTCTTTTTCTTCTTTTTTTTTCTTTCGTTTTTTTTTCTCTTCCCTTTTTTTTCTCTTTCTCTTTTCTTTCCTTCTTTCTCTCCTCTCTTTTTCTCTTTTTCCCAATACAACTTGCTTTTGGCCACTCTGCACTGAGCAAAATGACTAGAAGGAAAACCTCACCTCAAAAGAAAGAATCAGAAACAGTCCTCTCTCCCACAGAGTTACAAAATCTGGATTACAATTCAATGTCAGAAAGCCAATTCAGAAGCACTATTATACAGCTACTGGTGGCTCTAGAAAAAAGTATAAAGGACTCAAGAGACTTCATGACTGCAGAATTTAGAGCTAATCAGGCAGAAATTAAAAATCAATTGAATGAGATGCAATCCAAACTAGAAGTCCTAACGACGAGGGTTAACGAGGTGGAAGAACGAGTGAGTGACATAGAAGACAAGTTGATAGCAAAGAGGGAAACTGAGGAAAAAAGAGACAAACAATTAAAAGACCATGAAGATAGATTAAGGGAAATAAACGACAGCCTGAGGAAGAAAAACCTACGTTTAATTGGGGTTCCCGAGGGCGCCGAAAGGGACAGAGGGCCAGAATATGTAGTTGAACAAATTCTAGCTGAAAACTTTCCTAATCTGGGAAGGGAAACAGGCATTCAGATCCAGGAAATAGAGAGATCCCCCCCTAAAATCAATAAAAACCGTTCAACACCTCGACATTTAATTGTGAAGCTTGCAAATTACAAAGATAAGGAGAAGATCCTTAAAGCAGCAAGAGACAAGAAATCCCTGACTTTTATGGGGAGGAGCATTAGGGTAACAGCAGACCTCTCCACAGAGACCTGGCAGGCCAGAAAGGGCTGGCAGGATATATTCAGGGTCCTAAAGGAGAAGAACATGCAACCAAGAATACTTTATCCAGCAAGGCTCTCATTCAAAATGGAAGGAGAGATAAAGAGCTTCCAAGACAGGCAGCAACTAAAAGAATATGTGACCTCCAAACCAGCTCTGCAAGAAATTTTAAGGGGGACTCTTAAAATTCCCCTTTAAGAAGAAGTTCAGTGGAACAGTCCACAAAAACAAAGACTGAATAGATATCATGATGACACTAAACTCATATCTCTCAATAGTAACTCTGAATGTGAACGGGCTTAATGACCCCATCAAAAGGCACAGGGTTTCAGACTGGATAAAAAAGCAGGACCCATCTATTTGCTGTCTACAAGAGACTCATTTTAGACAGAAGGACACCTACAGCCTGAAAATAAAAGGTTGGAGAACCATTTACCATTCGAATGGTCCTCAAAAGAAAGCAGGGGTAGCCATCCTTATATCAGATAAACCAAAATTTACCCCAAAGACTGTAGTGAGAGATGAAGAGGGACACTATATCATACTTAAAGGATCTATTCAACAAGAGGACTTAACAATCCTCAATATATATGCTCCGAATGTGGGAGCTGCCAAATATATAAATCAATTATTAACCAAAGTGAAGAAATACTTAGATAATAATACACTTATACTTGGTGACTTCAATCTAGCTCTTTCTATACTCGATAGGTCTTCTAAGCACAACATCTCCAAAGAAACGAGAGCTTTAAATGATACAGTGGACCAGATGGATTTCACAGATATCTACAGAACTTTACATCCAAACTCAACTGAATACACATTCTTCTCAAGCGCACATGGAACTTTCTCCAGAATAGACCACATATTGGGACACAAATCGGGTCTGAACCGATACCAAAAGATTGGGATTGTCCCCTGCATATTCTCAGACCATAATGCCTTGAAATTAGAACTAAATCACAACAAGAAGTTTGGAAGGACCTCAAACACGTGGAGGTTAAGGACCATCCTGCTAAAAGATAAAAGGGTCAACCAGGAAATTAAGGAAGAATTAAAAAGATTCATGGAAACTAATCAGAATGAAGATACAACCATTCAAAATCTTTGGGATGCAGCAAAAGCAGTCCTAAGGGGGAAATACATCGCAATACAAGCATCCATTCAAAAACTGGAAAGAACTCAAATACAAAAGCTAACCTTACACATAAAGGAGCTAGAGAAAAAACAGCAAATAGATCCTACACCCAAGAGAAGAAGGGAGTTAATAAAGATTCGAGCAGAACTCAACGAAATCGAGATCAGAAGAACTGTGGAACAGATCAACAGAACCAGGAGTTGGTTCTTTGAAAGAATTAATAAGATAGATAAACCATTAGCCAGCCTTATTAAAAAGAAGAGAGAGAAGACTCAAATTAATAAAATCATGAATGAGAAAGGAGAGATCACTACCAACACCAAGGAAATACAAACGATTTTAAAAACATATTATGAACAGCTATACGCCAATAAATTAGGCAATCTAGAAGAAATGGACGCATTCCTGGAAAGCCACAAACTACCAAAACTGGAACAGGAAGAAATAGAAAACCTGAACAGGCCAATAACCAGGGAGGAAATTGAAGCAGTCATCAAAAACCTCCCAAGACACAAGAGTCCAGGGCCAGATGGCTTCCCAGGGGAATTTTATCAAACGTTTAAAGAAGAAATCATACCTATTCTCCTAAAGCTGTTTGGAAAGATAGAAAGAGATGGAGTACTTCCAAATTCGTTCTATGAAGCCAGCATCACCTTAATTCCAAAGCCAGACAAAGACCCCGCCAAAAAGGAGAATTACAGACCAATATCCCTGATGAACATGGATGCAAAAATTCTCAACAAGATACTGGCCAATAGGATCCAACAGTACATTAAGAAAATTATTCACCATGACCAAGTAGGATTTATCCCTGGGACACAAGGCTGGTTCAACACCCGTAAAACAATCAATGTGATTCATCATATCAGCAAGAGAAAAACCAAGAACCATATGATCCTCTCATTGGATGCAGAGAAAGCATTTGACAAAATACAGCATCCATTCCTGATCAAAACTCTTCAAAGTGTAGGGATAGAGGGAACATTCCTCGACATCTTAAAAGCCATCTATGAAAAGCCCACAGCAAATATCATTCTCAATGGGGAAGCACTGGGAGCCTTTCCCCTAAGATCAGGAACAAGACAGGGATGTCCACTCTCACCACTGCTGTTCAACATAGTACTGGAAGTCCTAGCCTCAGCAATCAGACAACAAAAAGACATTAAAGGCATTCAAATTGGCAAAGAAGAAGTCAAACTCTCCCTCTTCGCCGATGACATGATACTCTACATAGAAAACCCAAAAGTCTCCACCCCAAGATTGCTAGAACTCATACAGCAATTCGGTAGCGTGGCAGGATACAAAATCAATGCCCAGAAGTCAGTGGCATTTCTATACACTAACAATGAGACTGAAGAAAGAGAAATTAAGGAGTCAATCCCATTTACAATTGCACCCAAAAGCATAAGATACCTAGGAATAAACCTAACCAAAGATGTAAAGGATCTATACCCTCAAAACTATAGAACACTTCTGAAAGAAATTGAGGAAGACACAAAGAGATGGAAAAATATTCCATGCTCATGGATTGGCAGAATTAATATTGTGAAAATGTCAATGTTACCCAGGGCAATATACACGTTTAATGCAATCCCTATCAAAATACCATGGACTTTCTTCAGAGAGTTAGAACAAATTATTTTAAGATTTGTGTGGAATCAGAAAAGACCCCGAATAGCCAGAGGAATTTTAAAAAAGAAAACCATATCTGGGGGCATCACAATGCCAGATTCCAGGTTGTACTACAAAGGTGTGGTCATCAAGACAGTGTGGTACTGGCACAAAAAAAGACACATAGATCAGTGGAACAGAATAGAGAATCCAGAAGTGGACCCTGAACTTTATGGGCAACTAATATTCGATAAAGGAGGAAAGACTATCCATTGGAAGAAAGACAGTCTCTTCAATAAATGGTGCTGGGAAAATTGGACATCCACATGCAGAAGAATGAAACTAGACCACTCTCTTTCACCATACACCAAGATAAACTCAAAATGGATGAAAGATCTAAATGTGAGACAAGATTCCATCAAAATCCTAGAGAAGAACACAGGCAACACCCTTTTTGAACTCGGCCATAGTAACTTCTTGCAAGATACATCCACGAAGGCAAAAGAAACAAAAGCAAAAATGAACTATTGGGACTTCATCAAGATAAGAAGCTTTTGCACAGCAAAGGATACAGTCAACAAAACTCAAAGACAACCTACAGAATGGGAGAAGATATTTGCAAATGACATATCAGATAAAGGGCTAGTTTCCAAGATCTATAAAGAACTTATTAAACTCAACACCAAAGAAACAAACAATCCAATCATGAAATGGGCAAAAGACATGAACAGAAATCTCACAGAGGAAGACATAGACATGGCCAACATGCATATGAGAAAATGTTCTGCATCACTTGCCATCAGGGAAATACAAATCAAAACTACAATGAGATACCACCTCACACCAGTGAGAATGGGGAAAATTAACAAGGCAGGAAACAACAAATGTTGGAGAGGATGCGGAGAAAAGGGAACCCTCTTACACTGTTGGTGGGAATGTGAACTGGTGCAGCCACTCTGGAAAACTGTATGGAGGTTCCTCAAACAGTTAAAAATATACCTGCCCTACGACCCAGCAATTGCACTGTTGGGGATTTACCTCAAAGATACAAATGCAATGAAACGCCGGGACACCTGCACCCCGATGTTTATAGCAGCAATGGCCACGATAGCCAAACTGTGGAAGGAGCCTCGGTGTCCAACGAAAGACGAATGGATAAAGAAGATGTGGTTTATGTATACAATGGAATATTACTCAGCTATTAGAAAGGACAAATACCCACCATTTGCTTCAACGTGGATGGAACTGGAGGGTATTATGCTGAGTGAAGTAAGTCAGTCGGAGAAGGACAAACATTATATGTTCTCATTCATTTGGGGAATATAAATAATAGTGAAAGGGTATATAAGGGAAGGGAGAAGAAATGTGTGGGAAATATCAGAAAGGGAGACAGAACGTAAAGACTGCTAACTCTGGGAAACGAACTAGGGGTGGTAGAAGGGGAGGAGGGCGGGGGGTGGGAGTGAATGGGTGACGGGCACTGGGTGTTATTCTGTATGTTGGTAAATTGAACACCAATAAAAAATAAATTAAAAAAAAAAGAATAAGAACACAGTCACCAGTATCAGGTGAGCCCCTTGTGGGAACCAGAGCCACTCCATCCAGCTGAGTCCCAGGTCCATGTGAGGCCCACGTGAGGACCAGATTCTTCAGGTCGAATTGAGGCATAGCTGGGGACAAGAGTCACCAGGTCTGGGTGCAGCCTAGGTGGGGCAAGATTCAGCAGTTCTGAGTTAGGTCAAAGTGAGGAGGAGAGACACCAGGTCCAGGTGAGACCAAACTGAGGACGAGAGTGAGCAGATCCAGTTGAGGTCCATGTTGGAAAGAGAGTCACCAGGTCCAGGAGAGGTCCAGCTGGGGACCAGAGTCACCAGATCCAGGTAAAGTCCAGGTGGGGATCAGAGTCACCAGATGCAGGTGAAGTCCAGGTGAGGACCAGACTCTCTAGGTGAGATGAGGCCCAGGTGAGGACCAGAGTTACCAGGTACAAGTGAGGACCCGGTGGGGATCAGAGGCAACAGGTCCATGTTAGGCGGGCTTGGGGACCATGGTCAAGAGGTGTACTTGAGGCCCAGGTGTGGAACACAGTAAGCAGGTCCAGGTGAGTCCCCGGTGGTGACAAGAGTCACCACGTCCAGGAGAGGCCCAGGTGGGCACCAGGATCACCAGGTACAGGGGAGGCCCTTGAAAGAACCAGAGTCAACAGTTCGAGGTCAGGCGCAGTTGGCAACCAGGGTCAGCAGGTCGTAGCCAGGCCAAAGTGGGGTTCACAGTCACTAGGGCACGGTGAGACCCAGAGGGGGACCAGAGTCACCTGTTCCAGGTGAGGTCCAGTTGTGGAACACAGTCACAGGGTCCCAATTTTGCCCAGTTGAGGACCATGGTCAACAGGGCCAGGTGAGGCCCAGATGGGGACCAGAGTCCCCAAATCCAGGTGAAGCCCAGGAGGGAACCACAGTCACCAGATCCAGGGTAGTCTCAGGTGCAGACCAGAATCATCAGGTCCAGGTGAGGTGCAGGTGGCAACCACACTCTCCAGGTCCCGGTGAGGCCCTGGTGGGGACCAGAGTCACTAGGTACATGAGAAGCTAGAAACACTGCAGCCACCAGGTGAACATGATGTCCATGCTGGAATGCGAATCACCAGTTACAGGTGAGGACCAGGTGGTGATCCGACTCACCATGTCCATGTGAGACCCAGGTTGGAACCAGTGTCACCATGTCCAGGTGTGGCCCAGGTGAAGACCAGAGTAAATAGGTCTGGCTGGGTCACTATTAGTGAACAGTGTAACCATATCCTGATCCTACGCAGGTGGGTACCAGAGACACCAGGTCCTGTTGTGGCCCAGGTGTGACCAGAGACACGAGGCCCAAGAAAGATTACGATGGAACCACAGTCATCAGGTCAGGTGAGGCCATGCTTAGGATCAGAGTCACCAGTTACAGGTGAGGACCAGGTGGAGCCAGAGTCACCTAGTACAGAAGAGGCCAAAGTCAGGACCAGAGTTACAAGGATCAGGTCAGTCCCAGTGTGGAACAGAGTAACCATGTCCCGATGATGCCCAGGTAGAACCAGAGTTACCAGGTCCAGATGAGGTGCAGGTGGGAGCATATTCACTAGGTCCCGGTGAGGCCAAGTTGAGGACCGAGTCACCAGGTCTAGTTGAGGCTTGGAGGGGTACCAGATTCACCTGGTCTAGGTGACATCCAGATGGGGACCAGAGTCACCATGTCAGGCTGAGGCCCAGAGGGGATCCAGAGTCATCATGTCCAGGTGAGGCTCACGTGTGGAACAGAGTATCCAGGTCATAATGGTCCACAGGTGAGGACCAGAGTCACCAGATCTGGGTGAGGCCCAGTTAGGATCAGAGTCACTAGTTCCAAGTGAGGGCCAAGAAGGAGTACACAGCAATCAGGTCCAGGTGGGAACAAAGTCACCTGGACTGGATGAGGCCCAATGGGGACCAGAATCACAATGTCCAGGTATTCCCAGGTGATGACCAGAGTTACCAGTTCCGGGTGAGGACAAGGGAAGGACCAGATTCACCAGGTCCACGTGAGGCCCACGTGGGAACCTGTGTCACCAGGCATGGGTGAGTCTCAGGTGACAACCCCACTCATTAGGTCCAAGTGAGACCAACCTGCAGGCCATGCCGAGGAACCATGTCCTGATGATGCCCAGGTGGGGTCTAGAGTTATCTGGTCCAGGTGAGGCACACCTGCAGGCCATGCAGTGGAACCATGTCCCGGTAATGCCGAGGTAGGGATCAGAATCACCATGTCCAAATGAGGCCCAGATGGAGCATATTCACTAGGTCTAGGTGAGGCCCTGTTGAGGACCAGAGTCACCAGATCTTGTTGAGCCGTATAAGGGTACCAGAATCACCTGGTTCAGGTGACATCGAGATGGGGACCAGAGTCACCAGGTCAGGGTGAGGCCCAGAGAGGTTCCAGATTCATCATGTCCAAGTGAGGCTCAGGTGTGGAACAGAGTCACCAGGTACCAATGATGCCCAGTTGAGGACCAGATTCACCAGGTCTGGGTGACGCGCAGATAGGATCAGAGACACCAGTTCCAGGTGAGGCCAAGAAGGCGTCCACAGCAATCAGGTCCATGTGGGAACAAAGTAACCAGGACTGGGTGAGGCCCAGATGGGGACCAGATTCACCAGGCCCAGGTCATTCCCAAGTGGTGACCTGAGTTACCAGTTCTGGGAAGGACCAGATAAGGACCAGATTCACCAGGTCCAATTGAGGCCCACGTGGGGACCTGTGTGACCATGTATGGGTGAGGCACAATTGGCAACCTCACTCACCAGGTCCAGGTGAGGCCAACCTGCAGGCGATGGAGAGGAACCGTGTCCCGATGATGCCCAGGTAGGGACCAGAGTTACCAGGCCCAAGTGAGGGCAACCTGCAGGCCATGCAGTGGAACCATATCCCTATGATGCCCAGGTAGGGACCAGAGTCACCAGGTCCAAATGAGGCCCACATGGAGCATATTCACTAGGTCCAGGTGAGGCCCAGTTGAGTACCAGAGTCACCAGATCTGGTTGAGGCCTAGAGGGATACGAGAATCCCCTGTTCCAGGTGACATCCAGATGGGGACCAGAGTCACCAGGGAAGGGTAAGGCTCAGAGAGGTTCCAGAGTCATCATGTCCAGGTGAGGCTCAGGTGTGGAACAGAGTATCCAGGTCATAATGGTCCAGAGGTGAGGACCAGAGTCACCAGATCTGTGTGAGGTCCAGTTAGGATCAGAGTCACCAGATCCAGGTGAGGCCAAGAAGGAGTCCACAGCAATCAGGTCCAGGTTGGGAACAAAGTCACCACGACTGGGTGAGGCCCAGATTGGGAACAGATTCACCAGGTCCAGGTGAGGCCCTGGTGGTGACCAGAGTCCCCGGGGATGGGAGACGACCAGATAAGGACCAGATTCACCAGGTCCACGAGGCCCACGAGGGGACCTGTGTCCCCAGGTATGGGTGAGGCACAGGTGGCAACCACACTCACCAGGCCCAGGAGAGGCCATGCAGAGGAACCGTGTCCCGATGACGCCCATGTAGGAACCAGATGTACCAGGTCCAAATGAGGCCAAGATGGAGCATATTCACTAAGTCCAGGTGAGGCCCAGTTGAGGACCAGAGTCACCAGATCTGGTTGAGGCCTAGAGGGGTACCAGAATCACCTGGTCCAGGTGATATCCAGATGGGGACCAGAGTCACCAGGTCAGGGTGAGGGCCAGAGGGGTTCCAGAGTCATCATGTCCAGGTGAGGCTCATGTGTGGAACAGAGTCACCAGGTACCAATGATGCCCAGGTGAGGACCAGAGTCACCAGGTCTGGGTGACGCGCAGATAGGATCAGAGTCACCAGTTCCAGGTGAGGCCAAGAAAGAGTCCACAGCAATCATGTCCAGGTGGAGAACAAAGTCACTAGGACTGAGTGAGGCCCAGATGGGGACCAGATTCACCAGGTCCAGGTGAGGCCCAGTTGGTGACCAGAGTCCCCGGGTCTGGGAGAACCAGGTAAGGACCAGATTCACCAGGTCCAAGAGGCCCACGTGGGGACTTGAGTCACCAGGTATGGGTGAGGCCCAGGTGGAAACCCCACTCACCAGGTCCAGGTGAGGCCAACTTGCAGGACAGAGTCACCAGATCCAGGTGAGGCTCTAGTGGGGAACGGAGTCACCAAGTAATAGTGACTACAAGAACACCACAGTCACCAGGTCCACGTGTGGTTCATGTGGGAACGAGAGTCACCAGGTCCATGTGAGGCCCAGGTGTAGCCAGAGTCACCTGGTACAGAAGAGGCCAAAATCAGGACCAGAGTTACCAGGATTAGGTCAATCCCAGTGAGGAATAGAGTAACCATGTCCCGATGATGCCCAGGAAGAACCAGAGTCACCAGGTCCAGATGAGGCGCAGGTGGGGAGCATGTTCACTAGATCCCTGTGAGACCCAGTTGAGGAACAGATTTACCAGGTCAAGTTGAGGCCTAGAGGGGTACCAGATTCACCTGGTCTAGGTGACATCCAGATGGGGACCGCAGTCAAAATGTGAGGTTGAGGCCCAGAGGGGATCCAGAGTCATCATATCCAGGAGAGGCTCAGGTGTGGAACAGAGTATCCAGGTCATAAAGGTCCACATGTGAGGACCAGAGTCACCAGATCTGGGTGAGGCCAAGTTAGTATCAGAGTCAACAATTTCAGGTGAGGCCAAGAAGGAGTCCAAAGCAATCAGGTCCAGGTGGGGAACTAATTCACCAGGACTGGGTGAGGCAGAGATTGGAATCAGATTCACCAGGTCCAGGTGATTCCCAGGTGGTGACCAGACTTAGCAGTTCCAGGTGAGGACCAGGTAAGGACCAGATTCACCAGTTCCAAGTGATGCGCATGTGGGGACCTGTGTCACCAGGTATGGGTGCGGCATAGGTGACAACCCCACTCACCAGGTCCAGGTGAGGACAACCTGCAGGCCATGCAGAGGAACCATGTCCCGATGATGTCCATGTAGGGACTAGACTTACCAGGTCCAGGTGAGGCCAACCTGCAGGCCATGCAGTGGAACCATGTCCCGATGATGCCCCGGTAGGGACCAGAGTCACCAGGTCCAAATGAGGCCCAGATGGAGCATATTCACTAGGTCCAGGTGAGGCCCAGTTGAGGACCAGAGTCACCAGATCTGGTTGAGGTCTAGAGGGGTACCAGAATCACCTGGTCCAGGTGATATCCAGATGGTGACCAGAGTCACCAGGTCAGGGTGAGTCCCAGAGAGGTTCCAGAGTCATCATGTCCAGGTGAGGCTCAGGTGTGGAACAGAGTCACCAGGTACCAATGATGCCCAGGTGAGGACCAGAGTCACCAGGTCTGGGTGACGCGCAGATAGGATCAGAGTCACCAGTTCCAGGTGAGGCCAAGAAAGAGTCCACAGCAATCATGTCCAGGTGGAGAACAAAGTCACCAGGACTGGGTGAGGCCCAGATGGGGACCAGATTCACCAGGTCCAGGTGAGTCCCAGGTGGTGACCAGAGTCCCCGTGTCTGGGAGAGGACCAGGTAATGACCAGATTCACCAGGTCTAAGAGGCTCACGTGGGGACCTGAGTCACCAGGTTTGGGTGAGGCACAGGTGGCAACCCCACTCATCAGGTCCATGTGAGGCCAACCTGCAGGCCAGAGTCACCAGATCCATGTGAGGCCCTAGTGGGTACCTGAGTCACCAGGTAAATGTGAGACTACAAGAACACCACAGTCACCACGTCCAGGTGTGGTTCATGTGGGAACGAGAGTCACCAGGTCCAGGTGAGACCCAGGTGGGGACGACAGTCACCAGGTCCAGGTGAGGCCCCGGTGGGGACGACAGTCACAAGGTCCAGGTGAGGCGCAGGTGGCAACAGGATTCACCAAGTCCAGGTTAGGCCCAGGTGGAGACCAGTCACCAGGTCCAGATTGAGGCCTAGGTGGGGGGACCAGAGTCATCAGGACCAGTTGAGGACAAAGTGTGGAACAAAGTTATCATGTCTAGGAGAGGCCCAGGTGAGGAACAGAGTAACCATGTCCCATTGATGCCAGGTGGGAAAAGAGTCAGAAGGTCCAGACGAGGCCTAAGTGAGGAGTGGATTCACAAGGTCCTGTTGAGGCCCAGCTGAGGACCAGTGTCCCCAGCTCCCGGAGAGCCCACAGGGGGACCAGAGTCACCCGGTTCTGGTGATATCCATGTGGGGACCAGAGTCAGCACGTCAGGGTGAGGCCCAGAGGTGGACGAGAACCACTAGGTCCAGGTGAGGCCCCGATGTGCAACTGAGAAACCAGGTCCCATGATGCCCATATGAACACCTGAGTCACGAGGTCCAGGTGATTTCCCTGTGGGAACCATTCACCTCGTCCAGGTGAAGCCCAGGTGGGACCACAGTCACCAGGTCCAAGTGAGGCCCAGGTATATAAGAGAGTATCCAGGTCCCAATGATACACAGGTAAGGACCAGAGTCAACAGGTCCAGGAGAGGCCCAAATATGGATCATAGTCATTGTGTTCCAGGTGAGGCCAGATGGAGACCACAGGAACCAGGTCCAGGAGAGCCCCATATGGGAACCAGAGCCACCATCCAGGTGAGGTCCAGTTGGCACCACAGTCTCAAGGTCCAGGTGAGGCGCAGCAGGCAACAGGATTCACCAATTCCAGGTGAGGCCCAGGTGGCGACCAGTCACCACAACCAGGTGCGGACCAGCTAAGGACCACATTCACCAGGCCCAAGTGAAGCCCAAGGCGTGACCAGAGTCACCAGGTAAGGGTGAGGTTCAGAGGGGGAACCAGAGTAACCAGTTTAGTTTGAGGCCAGAATGTGACCAGAGGTCCCGGGTCAAAGTGAGGCCCAGGTGTGGAATAGAGTATCCAGGTCCCAATGATGCCTGGGTGAGGACCAGAGTCACTAGGGCCATGCAGGCCCAGATGGGGAAGAGAATCACTAGGTCATGGTGAGGCATAGAATAAGACCACAGTCACCAGTATCTGGTGTGCCCCTTGTGGGAACCAGGGCCACTCTATCCAGCTGAGTCCCAGGTCCATGTGAGGCCCACGTGAGGACCAGATTCATCAGGTCGAATTGAGGCATAGCTGGGGACAAGAGTCACCAGGTCGGGGTGCAGCCTAGGTGGGGCAAGATTCAGCAGTTCTGAGTTAGGTCAACGTGGGGACGAGAGACACCAGGTCCAGGTGAGGCCAAACTGAGGAAGAGTCACCAGATCCAGGTGAGGTCCATGTTGGCAAGAGAGTCACCAGGTCCAGGAGAGGTCCAGGTGGGGACCAGAGTCACCAGATACAGGTGAAGTCCAGGTGGGGACCAGAGTCTCCAGATCCAGGTGAAGCCCAGGTGGGGACCAGAGTCACTAGGTCCAGATGAGCCCCAGGTGAGGATCAGAGTTACCAGGTACACGTGAGGCCCCGGCGGGGATCACAGCCAAAAGGTCCACGTGCGGCCGGCTTGGGGACCATGGTCAACAGGTCTACCTGAGGCCCAGGTGTGGAACACTGTAAGCCTGTCCAGGTGGGTCCGTAGTGGTGACAAGAGTCACCACGTCCAGTTGAGGCCCAATTGGGGACCAGGATCACCAGGTACAGGGTAGGCCCTTGAAAGAACCAGAGTCAACAGTTTGAGGTGGTGCAGGTGGCAACCAGGGTCAGGAGGTCCAAGTCAGGCCAAAGTTGGGTTCACAGTCACTAGGGCACAGTGAGACCCAGAGGGGGACCAGAGACACCTGGTCCAGGTGAGGTCCAGTTGTGGAACAGAGTCACCGGGCCCCAATTTTGTCCAGTTGAAGACCATGGACAACAGGGCCAGGTGAGGCCGGGATGGGGACCGGAGTCCCCAAATCCAGGTGAAGCCCAGGTTGGGACCACAGTCACAAGATCCAGGGTAGTCTCAGGTGCAGACCAGAATCACCAGGTCCTGGTGAGGTGCAGGTGGCAAACACACTCACCAGGTCCCTGTGAGGCCCTGGTGCGGCCCAGATTCTCGAAGTACATGAGAAGCTAGAAACACTGCAGCCACCAGTTCCACATTATGTCCATGTGGGAAGGAGAATCACCAGTTACAGGTGAGGACCAGGTGGGGATCCGACTCACCATGTCCAGGTGATACCCAGGTGGGAACCAGTGTCACCATGTCCAGGTGTGGCCCAGGTGAAGACCAGAGTTTATAGGTCCGGCTGGGTCACTGTTAGTGAACAGTGAAACCATACCCTGATGCTACCCAGGTGGGTACCAGAGACATCAGGTCCTGGTGAGGCCCAGATGGGACCAGAGATATGAGGTCCAGGTGAGGTCCCGATGGGAACCACAGTCACCAGGTCAGGTGAGGCCATGCTTAGGATCAGAGTCACCAGTTACAGGTGAGGCCCAGGCGGAGCCAGATTCACCTGGTACAGAAGAGGCCAAAGTCAGCACCAGAGTTACCAGGATCAGGTCAGTCCCAGTGGGGAATAGAGTAACCATGTCCCGATGATGCCCAGGTAGAACCAGAGTCATCAGGTCGAGATGAGACACAGGTGGGGAGCATATTCACTAGGTCATGCTGAGGCCCAGTTGAGGACCAGAGTCACCAGGTCTAGTTGAGGCATAGAGGGGTACCAGATTCACCTGGTCTAGGGGACATCCAGATGGGGACCAGAGTTACCATGTCAGTGTGAGGCCAGAGGGGATCCATACTCATCATGTCCAGGTGAGGCTCAGTGTGGAACAGGGTATCCATGTCATAATGGTCCACCGGTGAGGACCAGTGTCACCATATCTGAGTGAGGCCCACTTAGGATCAGAGTCACCAGTTCGAGGTGAGGCCTAGAAGGAGTCCACAGCAATCAGGTCCAGGTGGGGAACAAAGTCACCAGGACTGGGTGAGGCCCAGATGGGGACCAGATTCACCAGGTCTAGGTGAGGCTAGGTGGTGACCAGTCAGCGGGGCTGGGAGAGGACCAGGTAAGGACCAGATTCACCAGATCCAAGAGGCCCACGTGGGGACCTGAGTCACCAGGTATGGATGAGGCCCAGGTGGCAACCCCCCTCACCAGGTCCAGGTGAGGCCAACCTGCAGGACAGAGTCACCAGATCCAGGTGAGGCCCTAGTGGGGACCGGATTCACCAGGTAAACGTGAGTCTACAAGAACACCACAGTCACCAGGTCCAGGTATGGTTCATGTGGAAACGAGAGTCACCAGTCCAGGTGAGACCCAGGTGGGGACCACAGTCACCAGGTCCAGAATGAGGCCTAGGTGGTGGGACCAGAGTCATCAGGACCAGTTGAGGCCAAAGTGTGGAGCAAAGTTAACATGTCCAGGTGAGGCCCAGGTGGGGAACAGAGTAAACATGTCCCATTGGTGCCAGGTGGGAAAAGAGTCACAAGGTCCACACGAGGCCTAAGTTAGGAGTAGATTCACCAGGTCCTGTTGAGGCCCAGTTGAGGACCAGTGTCCCCAGAGTTGGGTGACTCCCAGAGGGGGACCAGAGTCACCCGGTTCTGGTGATATCCAGGTGGGGACCAGAGTCACCACGTCGGGGTGAGGCCCAGAGGGGGACGAGATTCACGAGGTCCAGGTGAGGCCCCGATGCGGAAGTGAGTAACCAGGTCCCATGATGCCCATATGAGGACCTGAGTCACCAGGTTCAGGTGAGGTCCCTGAGGGAACCAGTCACCTCATAGAGGTGAGGTCAGATGGGACCACTGTCACCATGTCCAGATGAGGCCCAGGTATAAAAGATAGTATCCAGGTCCCAAAAATGCCCAGGTAAGGACCAGAGTCAACATGTCCAGGAGAGGCCTAAATATGGATCAGAGTCATTGTGTTCCAGGTGAGGCCAGATGGAGACCACAGGAACCAGGTCCAGGAGAGCCCCATATGGGAACCAGAGCCAACATATCCAGGTGAGGTCCAGGTTTGACCACAGTCACAAGGTCCAGGTGAGGCGCAGGTGGCAACAGGATTCACCAAGTCCAGGTGAGGCCCAGGTGGCGACCAGTCACCAGATCCAGGTGCGGACCAGCTAAGGACCAGATTCACCAGTCCCAAGTGAAGCCCAAGGGGTAACCAGAGTCACCAGGTAAGGGTGAGGCCCAGAGGGGGAACCAGAGTAACCAGTTTATTTGAGGCCCAGAATGAGACCACAGGTCACTGGTCCAAGTGAGACCCAGGTGTGGAATAGAGTATCCAGGTCCCAATGATGCCTGTGTGAGGATCAGAGTCACTACGGCCATGCAGGCCCAGATGTGGAAGAGAATCACTAGGTCCTGGTGAGGCAAAGAATAAGACCACAGTCAGGAGTATCAGGTGAGCCCCTTGTGGGAACCAGAGACACTCTATGCAGCTGAGTCCCAGGATCATGTGAGGCCCACGTGAGGACCAGATTCATCAGGTCGAATTGAGGCATAGCTGGGGACAAGAGTCAGCATGTCTGGGTGCGGCCTGGGTGGGGCAAGATTCAGCAGTTCTGAGTTAGGTCAAAGAGGGGACGAGACACGAGGTCCAGGTGAGGCCAAACTGAGGACCAGAGTCACCAGATCCAGGTGAGGTTTTTGTTGGAAAGAGAGTCACCAAGTCCAGGAGAGGTCCAGGTGGGGAACAGAGTCACCAGATCCAGGTGAAGTCCAGGTGGGGACCCGAGTCACCAGATCCAGGTGAAGCTCAGGTGGGGAACAGAGTCACTAGGTCCCGGTGAGGCCCAGTTGAGGACCAGAGTCACCAGGTCAACTTGAGGCCTTGAGGGGTACTAGATTCACCTGGTTTGGGTGACATCCAGATGGGGACCAGAGTCCCCATGTTAGGCTGAACCCCAGAGGGGATCCAGAGTCATCATGTCCAGGTGAGGCTCAGGTGTGGAACAGAGTATCCAGGTCATAATGGTCCACAGGTGAGTACCAGAGTCACCAGATCTGGGTGAGGCCCAGTTAGGATCAGAGTCACAAGTTCCAGGTGAGGACAAAAGGGGTCCACAGCAATCAGGTCCAGTTGGGTAACAAAGTCAACAGGACTGGGTGAGGCCCAGATGGGGACCAGATTCTCCAGGCCCAGGTGAGGCCCAGGTGGTGATCAGAGTTACCAGTTCCGGGTGAGGACCAGGTAAGGACCAGATTCACCAGGTCGAAGTGAGTCCCACGTGGGGACCTGTGTCACCAGGTATGGGTGAGACCCAGGTGTCAACCCCACTCACCAGGTCCAGGTGAGGCCAACCTGTAGGCAATGCAGAGGAAAGGTTTACCGATGATGCCCAGGTAGGGACCAGAGTTACGAGGTCCAGGTGAGGCCAACCTGCAGGCCATGCAGTGGAACCATGTCCCGATGATGCCCAGGTAGGGACCAGAGTCACCAGGTATGGGTGACGCGCAGATAGGATCAGAGTCACCAGTTCCAGGTGAGGCCAAGAAAGAGTCCACAGCAATCAGGTCCACGTGGGTAACAAAGTCACCAGGGCGGGTGAGATCCAGATGGAGACCAGATTCACCAGGGCCAAGTGAGGCCCACGTGGAGACCAGAGTCCCCGGGTCTGGGAGAGGACCCGGTAACGACCAGATTAACAGGTCCAAGAGGCCCACGTGGGGTCCTGAGTCACCAGGTATGGGTGAGGCCCAGGTTGCAACCCCACTCACCAGGTCCAGGTGAGGCCAGCCTGCAAACCAGAGTCACCAGATCCAAGTGGGGCCCTAGTGGGGACCGGAGACACCAGGTAAATGTGAGTCTACAAGAACACCACAGTCACCAGGTCCAGGTATGGTTCATGTGGAAACGAGAGTCACCAAGTCCAGGTGAGACCCAGATGGGGACCACAGTCACCAGGGCCAGATTGAGGCCTAGGTGGGGGACCAGAATCATCAGGACCAGTTGAGGCCAAAGTGTGGAGCAAAGTTTTCATGTCCAGTTGAGGCCCATGTAGAGAACAGTGTAACAATGTCCCATTGATGCCAGGTGAGAAAAGAATCACAAGGTCCAGACGAGGCCTAAGTGAGGAGTAGATTCACCAGGTCCTTTGAGGTCCAGTTGAGGACCAGTATCCCCATCTCCGGGTGAGTCCCAGAGGGGGACCAGAGTCACCCGGTTCTGGTGATATCCAGGTGGGGACCATAGTCACCACGTCAGGGTGAAGTCCAGAGGGGGACAAGAATCACTAGGTCCAAGTGAGGCCCCGATGTGGAACTGTGAAACGAGGTCCCATGATGCCCATATGAGGACCTGAGTCACGAGGTCCAGGTGAGGTCTGTGTGGGAACCAGTCACCTCGTCACGGTGAGGCCCAGGTGGGACCACAGTCACCAGGTCCAGGTGAGCACCTTGTAGGAACCAGAGCCACTCTATCCAGCTGAGTCCCAGGTCCATGTGAGGCCCACGTGAGGACCAGATTCATCAGGTCGAATTGAGACATAGTTGGGGACAAGAGTCAACAGGTCTGGGTGCGGCCTAGGTGTGGGGCAATATTCAGCAGTTCTGAGTTAAGTCAAAGTGGGGACGAGAGCCACCAGGTCCAGGTGAGGCCAAACTGAGGACCAGAGTCACCAGATCCAGGTGAGGTCCATGTTGGGAAGAGAGTCACCAGGTCCAGGAGAGGTCCATGTGGGGACAAGAGTCACCAGATCCAGGTGAAGTCCAGGTGGGACCAGAGTCACCTGATCCAGGTGATACACAGGGGGGACCAGAGTCACCAGTTCCAGGTGAGGCCCAGGTGAGGACCACAGTTACCAGGTACACGTGAGTCCTCGGTGGGGATCAGAGGCAACAGGTCCATGTGAGGCCGGCTTGGGGACCATGGTCAACAGGTCTACTTGATGTCCAATGTGGAACACAGTAAGCAGATCCAGGTGAGTCCCCGGTGGTGAAAAGAGTCACCACGTCCAGGTGAGGCCCAGGTGGGGACCAGGATCACCAGGTACAGGGGAGGCCCTTGAAAGAACCAGAGTCAACAGTTCGTGGTCAGGCGTAGGTGGCAACCAGGGACAGCAGGTCCAAGTCAGGCCAAAGTGGGGTTCACAGTCACTAGGGCACGGTGAGACCCAGAGGGGGACCAGTGTAACCTGGTCCAGGTGAGGTCCAGTTGTGGAACACAGTCACCGGGTCCCAATTTTGCCCAGTTGAGGACCATGGTCAACAGTGCCAGGTGAGGCCCAGATGGGGACCGGAGTACCAAAATCCAGGTGAAGCCCAGGTGGGGACCACAGTCACCAGATCCAGGGTAGTCTCAGGTGCAGACCAGAATCACCAGGTCCAGGTGAGGTGCAAGTAGCAACCACACTCACCAGGTCACGGTGCGGCCCTGGTGGGGACCAGATTCATGAGGTACATGAGAAGCTAGAAACACTGCAGCCACCAGGTCCACATGATGTCCATGTGGGAACGAGAATCACCAGTTACAGATGAGGACCAGGCAGGGATCCGAATCACCATGTCCACGTGAGACCCAAGAGGGAACCAGTGCCACCATGTCCAGTTGTGGCCCAGGTGAAGACCAGAGTTAATAGGTCCGGCTGTGTCACTGTTAGTGAACAGTGTAACAATATCCTGATGCTACCAAGGTGGGTAACAGAGACACCAGGTCCTGGTGAGGCCCAGGTGGGACAAGAGACATGAGGTCCAGGTGAGATCCCGATGAGAACCACAGTCACCAGGTCAGGTGAGGCCATGCTTAGGATCAGAGTCACCAATTACAGGTGAGGCCCAGGTGGAGGCAGAGTCACCAAGTAGAGAAGACGCCAAAGTCAGGACCAGAGTTACCAGGATCAGGTCAGACCCAGTGGGGAATAGAGTAACCATGTCCCGATGATGCCCAGGTAGAACCCGAGTCACCACTTACAGATGAGGCGCAGGTGGGGAGTATATTCACTAGGCCCCGGTGAGGCCCATTTGAGGACCAGATTCCCCCAGTCTATTTGCGGCCTAGAGGGGTACCAGATTCACCTGGTCTAGGTGACATCCAGATGGCGACCAGAGTCACCAGGTCAGGGTGAGGCCCAGAGAGGTTCCAGAGTCAACATGTCCAGGTGAGGCTCAGGTGTGGAACAGAGTCACCAGGTACCAATGATGCCCAGGTGAGGACCAGAATCACCAGGTCTGTGTGACGCGCAGATAGGATCAGAGTCACAAATTTCAGGTGAGGTCAAGAAAGAGTCCACAGCAATCAGGTCCAGGTGGGGAACAAAGTCACCAGGACTGGGTGAGGCCCAGATGGGGACCAGATTCACCAGGTCCATGTGATTCCCAGGTGGCGACCAGAGTTACCAGTTCCGGGTGAGCACCAGGTAAGGACGAGATTCACCAGGTCCAAGAGAGACCCACGTGGGGACCTGTGTCACATTGCATGTGTGAGGCCCAGGTTGACACCCCCCTCACCAGGTCCAGGTGAGGCCAACCTGCAGGCCAAGCAGAGGAACCATGTCTCGATGATGCCCAGGTAGACATCAGAGTTACCAGGTCCAGGTGAGTCCAACCTGCAGGCCATGCAGTGGAACCATGTCCCGATGATGCCCAGGTAGGGACCAGAGTCACCAGGTCCAAATGAGGCCCAGATGGAGCATATTCACTAGGTCCAGGTGTGGCCCAGTTGAGGACCAGAGGCACCAAAACTGGTTGAGGCCTAGAGGGATACCACAATCACCTGATCCAGGTGACATCCAGATGGGGACCAGAGTTACCAGTTCAGGGTGAGGCCCAGCCAGGTTCCAGAGTCATCATGTCCAGGTGAGGCTCAGGTGTCGAACAGAGTCACCAGGTACCAATGATGCCCAGGTTAGGACCAGAGTCACCAGGTCTGAGTGACGCGCAGATAGGATCAGAGTCACGAGTTCCAGGTGAGGCCAAGAAAGAGTCCACAGCAATCAGGTCCAGGTGGGGAACAAAGTCACCAGGACTGGGTGAGACCCAGATGGGTTCTAGATTCTCCAGGTCTTGGTGAGTCCCAGGTGGTGACCAGAGTCCCCGGGTCCGGGAGAGGACCAGGTAAGGACCAGATTCACCAGGTCCAAGAGGCCCACGTGGGGACCTGAGTCACCAGGTATGGGTGAGGCCCAGGTGGCACACCACTCACCAGGTTCAGGTGAGGCCAACCTGCAGGCCAGAGTCTCCAGATCCAGGTGAGGCCCTAGTGGGGACCGGAGTCACCAGGTAAATATGGGTCTACAAGAACACCACAGTCAACAGGTCCTGGTGTGGTTCATGTGGGAACAAGAGTCACCAGGTCCAGGTGAGACCCAGGTGCGGACCACAGTCACCAGGTCCAGATTAAGCCTAGGTGTGGGGACCAGAGTCATCAGGACAAGTTGATGCCAAAGTGTGGAGCAACGTTATCATGTCCAGGTGAGGCCCAGGTGGGGAACAGAGTAACCATGTCCCATTGATGCTAGGTGAGAAAAGAGTCACAAGGTCCAGACGAGGCCTAAGTGAGGAGTAGATTCACCAGGTCCTGTTGAGGCCCAGTTTAGGACCACTATCCCCAGCTCCGGGTTAGTCCCAGACGGAGACCAGAGTCACTGATTCTGGTGATATACAGGTGGTGACCAGAGTCACCACGTCAGGGGGAGGCCCAGAGCGGGACGAGAATCACTAGGTCCAGGTGAGGCCCCGATGTGGAACTGATAAACCAGGTCCCATGATGCCCACATGATGACCTGAGTCACCAGGTCCAGGTGAGGTCCTGTGGGAACCAGTCATCTCGTCCAGGTGAGGATCAGGTGGGACCACAGTCACCAGGTCAAGGTGAGGCCCCGGTATATAAGAGAGTATCCATGTCCCAATGATGCCCAGGTAAGGACCAGAGTGAACAGGTCCAGGAGAGGCCGAAATATGGATCAGATTCATTGTGTTCCAGGTGAGGCCAGATGGACACCACAGAAAACAGGTACAGGAGAGCCCCATATGGGAACCAGAGCCACCAGATCCAAGTGAGAACCAGGTGGGAACACAGTCAAAAGGTCCAGGTGAGGCGCAGGTGGAAACAGGATTCACCGAGTCCTGGTGAGGCCCAGGTGGCGACCAGTCATCAGGTCCAAGTGAGGACAAGCTAAGGACCAGGTTCACCAAGCCCAATGAAGCCAAAGGGGTGACCAGAGTCACCAGGTATGGGTGAGGCCCAGAGGGGGAACCTGAGTAACCAGTTTAGTTTGAGGCCAAGAATGGGACCAGAGGTCCCTGGTCAGAGTGAGTCCCAGATGTGGAATAGAGTATCCAGGTCCCAATGATGCCTGGGTGAGGACCACAGTCACTAGTACCATGCAGGCCCAGATGGGGAACAGAATCACTAGGTCCTGGTGAGGCATAGAATAAGACCACAGTCAGCAGTATCAGGTGAGCCCCATGTGGGAACCAGAGCCACTCTATCCAGCTGAGTAGCAGGTCCATGTGAAGCCCACGTGAGGACCAGATTCATCAGGTCGAATTGAGGCATAGCTGGGGACAAGAGTCACCAGGTATGGGTGCGGCCTAATTGGGGCAAGATTCAGCAGTTCTGAGTTAGGTCAAAGTGGGGACGAGAGACGCCAGGTCCAGGTGAGGTCAAACTGAGGACCAGAGTCACCAGATTCAGGTGAGGTCCATGTTTGAAAGAGAGGCACCAGGTCCAGCAGAGGTGCAGTAGGGGACCAGAGTCACCAGATCCAGGTGAAGCCCATGTGGGGACCAGAGTCACTAGGTCCAGATGAGGCCCAGGTGAGGACCAGAGTTACAAGGTACACGTGAGGCCCCGGTGGGTGTCAGAGGCAACAGGTCCATGTGAGGCCGGCTTGGGGACCATGGTCAACAGGTCTACTGGAGGCCCAGGTGTGGAACACAGTAAGCAGGTCCAGGTGAGTCCCTGGTTGGGACAAGTGTCACCACGTCCAGTTGAGGAGCAGGTGGGGACAAGGATCACCAGGTACAGGTGAGGCCCTTGAAAGAACCAGAGTCAACAGTTCGAGGTCTGGCGTAGGTGGCAACCAGGGTCAGCAGGTCCAAGTCATGCCAAAGTGGGGTTCACAGTCACTAGGGCACGGTGACACCTAGAGGGGGACCAGAGTGACCTGGTCCAGGTGAGGTCCAGTTGTGGATCACAGTCACCGGGTCCCAATTTGGCCCAGGTGAGGACCATGATCAAAAGGGCCAGGTGAGTCCCAGATGGGGACCGGAGTCCCCAAATCCAGGTGAAGCCCAGGTGGGGACCACAGTCACCAGATCCAGCGTAGTCTCAGGTGCAGACCAGAATCACCAGGTCCAGGTGAGGTGCACGTGTCAACCACACTCACCAGGTCGCGGTGAGGCCCTGGTGGGGACCAGAGTCACGAGGTACATGAGAAGCTAGAAACACTGCAGCCACCAGGTCCACATAATGTCCACGTGGGAACGAGAATCATCAGTTACAGGTGAGGACCAGGTGGGGATCCGACTCACCATGTCCAGGTGAGACCCTGGTGGGAACCAGTGTCAACATGTCCAGGTGTGGCCCAGTTGAAGACCAGACTTAATAGGTCCGGCTGGGTCACTGTTAGTGAACCGTGTAACAATATCCTGATGCTACCCTGGAGGGTACCAGAGACACCAGGTCCTGGTGAGGGTCAGGAGGGACCAGAGACATGAGGTCCAGGTGAGGTTCCATTGGGAACCACAGTCACCAGGTCAGGTGAGGCCATGCTTAGGATCAGAGTCACCAGTTAGAGGTGAGTCCCTGGTGGAACCAGAGTCACCTGGGACAGAAGAGGCCAAAGTCAGGACTAGAGTTACAAGGATTAGGTCAGTCCCAGTAGGGAATAGAGTAACCATGTCCCGATGATGCCCAGGTAGAACCCGAGTCACCACGTCCAGATGAGGCACAGGTGGGGAGCATATTCACTAGGTCCCGGTGAGGCCCAGTTGAGGACCAGAATGCCCAGGTCTAGTTGAGGCCTAGAGGGGAACCAGATTCACCTGGCCTTCGTGACATCCAGATGGGGACGAGAGTCACCATGTCAGGGTGAGGCCCAGAGTTGATCCAGAGTCATCATGTCCAGGTGAGGGTCAGGTGTGGAACAGAGTATCCAGGTCATAATGGTCCACAGGTGAAGACCAGATTCACCAGATCTGGGTGAGGCACACATAGCATCAGACGCACCAGTACCAGTTGAGGCCAAGAAGGAGTCCACAGCAATCAGGTCCCGGTAGGGAACAAAGTCACCAGGACTGGGTGAGGCCCAGATGGGGACCTGATTCACCAGGTCCAGGTGATTCCCACGTGGTGACCAGAGTTACCAGTTCGGGGTGAGGACCAGGTAAGGACCATATTCACCAGGTCCAAGTGAGGCCCACGTGGGTACCTGTGTCACCGGTATGGGTGAGGCCCAGATGGCAACCCCACTCACCAGGTCCAGGGGAGGCCAAACTTCGGGCCATGCAGAGGAACCGTGTCCCGATAATGCCCAGGTAGGGACCAGAGTTACGAATTGCAGGTGAGGCACTAATGGGGACCGGAGTCACCAGGTAAATGTGTCTACAAGAACAGCACAGTCACCAGGTCCACATGTGGTTCATGTGGGAACAAGAGTCACCAGGTCCAGGTGAGACCCAGTTGGGGACCACAGTCAACAGGTCCAGATTGAGGACTAGGTGGGGGACCAGAGTCATCAGGACAAGTTGATGCCAAAGTGTGGAGCAAAGTTATCATGTCCAGGTGAGGCCCAGGTGGGGAACAGAGTAACCATATCCCATTGATGCCAGGTGGGAAAAGAGTCACAAGGTCCAGACGAGGCCTAAGTGAGGAGTAGATTCACCAGGTCCTGTTGAGGCCCAGATGAGGACCAGTGTCCCCAGATCTCGGTGAGTCCCAGAGGTGGACCAGAGTCACCTGGTTCTGGTGATATCCAGGTGGGGACCAGAGTCACCACGTCAGGGTGAGGCCCAGAGGGGGACGAGAATCACTAGGTCCAGGTGAGGCCCCGATGTGGAACTGAGAAACCAGGTCCCATGATGCCCATATGAGGACCTGAGTCACCAGGTCCAGGTGAGGTCCCTGTGGAAACTAGGCACCTCGTGCAAGTGAGGCCCAGGTGGGACCACAGTCAGCAGGTTCAGGTGAGGCCCAGGTATATAAGTGAGTATACAGGTCCCAATGAGGCCAGGTAAGGACCAGAGAGAACAGATCCAGGATAGGCCCAAATATGGATCAGAGTCATTGTTTTCCAGGTGAGTCCAGATGGAGACCACAGGAACCAGGTCCAGGAGAGCCCAATATGGGAACCAGAGCCACCAGATCCATGTGAGGTCCAGGTGGGAACACAGTCACAAGGTCCAGGTGAGGCGCAATTAGCAACAGGATTCGCCAAGTCCAGGGGAGGCCCAGGTGGCGACCAGTCACCACATCCATGTGCGGACCAGCTAATGTCCAGATTCACCAGGCCCAAGAGAAGTCAAAGGGGTGACCAGAGTCACCAGATCCAGGTGAAGCCCAGTTGGGGACCAGAGTCACTAGGTCCAGATGAGGTCAATGTGGGGACCAGAGATATCAGGTACAAGTGAGGCCCCGGTGGGGATCAGAGGCAACAGGTCCATGTGAGACCGGCTTAGGGACCATGGTCAACAGGTCTACTTGAGGCCCAGGTGTGGAACACAGTAAGCAGGTCCAGGTGATTCCCTGGTGGTGACAAGTGTCACCACGTCCTGGTTTGGCCCAGGTGTGGACCAGAATCACCAGATACAGTGGAGGCCCTTGAAAGAACCAGAGTCAACAGTTCGAGGTCAGGCGCAGGTGGCAACCAGGGTCAGCAGGTCCAAGTCAGGCCAAAGTGGGGTTCACAGTCACTAGGACACGTGAGACCCAGAGGGGGACCAGAGTCACCTGGTCCAAGTGAGGTCCAGTTGTGGAACACAGTCACCGGGTCCCAATTTTGCCCAGTTGAGGACCATCGTCAACAGGGCCAGGTGAGGCCCAGATGGGGACCAGAGTCCCCAAATCCAGTTGAATCCCAGGTGGGTACCACAGTCACCAGATGCAGGGTAGTCTCAGGTGCAGACCAGAATCACCAGGTCCAGGTGAGGTTCAGGTGAAACCAAAGTCACCAGGACCCGGTGAGGCCCTGGTGGGGATCAGAGTCACTAGGTACATGAGAAGCTAGAAACACTGCAGCCACCAGGTCCACATGATGTCCATGTGGGAACGAAAATCACCAGTTACAGGTGAGGACCAGGTGGGGATCCGACTCAACATGTCCAGGTGAGTCCCAGGTGGGAACCAGTGTCACCATGTCGATGTGTGGCCCATGTGAAGACCAGAGTTAATAGGTCCGGCTTGGTCACTGATAGTGAACAGGGTAACCATATCCTGATGCTACCCAGGTGGGTACCAGAGACACCAGGTCTCGGTGAGGCCCAGGTGGGACCAGAGACATGAGGTCCAGGTGAGGTCCTGATGGGAACCACAGTCACCAGGTCAGTTGACGTCATGCTTTGTATCAGTGTCACCAGATAAAAGTGAGGCCCAGCTGGTGCCAGAGTCACCTGGTACAGACGAGGCCAAAGACAGGACGAGAGTTACCAGGATCAGGTCAGTCCCAGTAAGGAATAGAGTAACCATGTCCCGATGATGCCCAGGTAGAACCAGAGTCACCAGGTCCAGATGAGGCGCAGGTGTGGAGCATGTTCACTAGGTCCCGGTGAGGGCCAGTTGAGGAACAGAGTCACCAGGTCTATTTGAGGCCTAGAGGGGTACCAGATTCACCTGGTCTAGGTGACATCCAGATGAGGACCAGAGTCACCATGTCAGGGTGAGGCCCAGAGGGGATCCAGAGTCATCATGTCCAGGTAGGGCTCAGGTGTGGAAGAGAGTATCCAGGTCACAATGGACACAGGTGAGGACCAGATTCAGCAGATCTGGGTGAGGCCCAGTTTGGATAAGAGTCACCAGTTCCAGGTGAGCCCAAGAAGGAATCCACAGCAATCAGGACCAGGGGGGCAACAAATTCACCAGGACTGGGTGAGGCCCAGATGGGGACCAGATTCACCAGGTCCAGGTGACTTCCAGGTGTTGACCAGACTTACCAGTTCCGGGTGAGGACCAGGTAAGGATAAGATTCAACAGGTCCACGTGAGGCCCACGTGGGGACCTGTGTCACCAGGTATGTGTGAGGCCCAGGTGGCAACACCACTCCCCAGGTCCAGGTGAAGCCAACATGCAGGCCATGCAGAGGAAACATGTCACGATGATGCCCTGGTTGGGACCAGAGTTACCAGATAAAGGTGAGGCCAACCTGCAGGCCATGCAGTGGAACCATGTCCCGATAATGCCCAGGTAGGGACCAGAGTCACCAGGTCCAAATGAGGCCCAGATGGAGCATATTCACTAGGTTCCGGTGAGGCCCAGTTGAGGACCAGAGTTTCCAGATCTGGTTGAGGCCTAGAGGGGTACCAGAATCACCTGGTCCAGGTGACATCCAGATGGGGACCAGAGTCACCAGGTCAGGGTGAGACCCAGAGATTTTCCAGAGTCATCATGTCCAGGTGAGGCTCAGGTGTGGAACAGAGTCACCAGGTACCAACGATGCCCAGGTGAGGACCAGAGTCACCAGGTCTGCGTGATGCGCAGATAGAATCAGAGTCACTCGTTCCAGGTGAGGCCAAGAAAGAGTCCACATCAATCAGGTCCAGGTGGTGAACAAATCACCAGGACTGGGTGAGACCCAGATGGGGACCAGATTCACCAGGTCCAGGTGATTCCCATTTGGTGAACAGAGTCCCCGGGTCCGGGAAGGACCAGGTAAGGACCAGATTCACCAGGTCCAAGAGGCCCACGTGGGGACCTGAGTCACCAGGTATGGGTGAGGCCCAGGAGGCAACCCCACTCACCAGGTCCAGGTGAGGCCAACCTGCAGGCCAGAGTCTCCAGATCCAGGTGAGGTCCTAGTGGGGACGGGAGTCACCAGGTAAATGTGAGTCTACAAGAACACCACGGTCACCAGGTACTGGTGCGGTTCATGTGGGAACGAGAGTCACCAGGTCCAGGTGAGACCCAGGTGGGGACCACAGTCACCAGGTCCAGATTGAGGCCTAGGTGGGGGGACCAGAGTCATCAGGACCAGTTGAGAACAAAGTGCGGAGCAAAGTTATCATGTCCAGGTGAGGCCCAGGTGGGGAACAGAGTAACCATGTCCCATTGATGCCAGGTGGGTAAAGAGAAACAAGGTCCAGAAGTGGCCTAACTGAGGAGTAGATTCACCAGGTCCTGTTGAGGCCCAGCTGAGGACAAGTGTCGCCAGCTCCGGGTGAGTCCTAGAGGGGGATCAGAGACACCCGGTCCTCGTGATATCCAGGTGGGGACCAGAGTCACCACGTCAGGGTGAGGCCCAGAGGGGGACGAGAATCACTAGGTCCAGGTGAGGCCCCGATGTGGAACTGAGAAACCAGGTCCCATGATGCCCATATGAAGACCTGAGTCACCAGGTCCAAAAGAGGTCCCTGTGGGAAAGAGTCAACTCGTCCAGGTGAGGCCCAGGTGAGACCACGGTCACCAGGTCCAGATGAGGCCCAGGAATATAAGAGAGTATCCAGGTCCCAATGATGCCCATGTAACGACCAGAGTCAACAAGTCCAGGAGAGGCCCAATATGGATCAGAGTCATTGTGTTCCAGTTGAGGCCAGATGGAGACCACAGGAACCAGGTCCAGGAGAGCCCCATATGGGAACCAGAGCAACCATATCCAAGTGAGGTCCAGGTGGGACCACAGTCACAAGGTCCAGGTGAGGCGCAGGTGGCAACAGGATTCACCAAGTCCAAGTGAGGCCCAGGTGGCGACCAGTCACCAGATCCAGGTGCGGACGAGCTATGACCAGGTTCACCAGGCCAAAGTGAAGCCCAATGGGTGACCAGAGTCACCAGGTAAGGGTGAGGCCCAGAGGGGGAACCAGAGTAACCAGTTTAGTTTGGGGCCCGGATTGGGACCAGAGGTCCCTGGTCAAAGTGAGGCCCAGATGTGGAATAGAGTATCCAGGTCACAATGATGCCTGGGTGAGGACCAGAGTAACTAGGGCCATGCAGGCCCAGATGGGGAAGAGAATCACTAGGTCCTGGTGAGGCAGAGAATAAGACCACAGTCAGCAATAACAGGTGAGCCCATTGTGGGTACCAGAGCCACTCTATCCAGTTGAGTCCCAGGTCCATGTGAGGCCCACGGAGGAGCAGATTCATCAGGTCGAATTGAGGCATACCTGGGGACAAGAGTCAACAGGTCTGGGTGCGGCCTAGAAGGGGCAAGATTCAGCAGTTCTGAGTTAGGTCAAAGTGGGGAAGAGAGACACCAGGTCCAGGTGAGGCCAAACGGAGGACCAGAGTCACCAGATCCAGGTGAGGTCCATGTTGGAAAGAGAGTCACCAGGTCCAAGAGAGGTCCAGGTGGGGACCAGAGTCACCAGATCCAGGTGAAGGGCCTGAGTTACCAGGTACAAGTGAGGTCCCGGTGGGGATCAGAGGCAACAGGTCCATGTGAGGCCAGCTTGGAGACTATGGTCAACAGGTCTACTTGAGGCCCTGGTGTGGAACACCGTAAACAGGTCCAGGTGAGTCCCTGGTTGTGACAAGTGTCACCACGTCCAGATGAGGCCCAGTTGGGGACCAGGTTCACCAGGTCCAGGGGAGGCCCTTGAAAGAACCAGAGTGAACAGTTCGAGGTCAGGCGCAGGTTTCAACCAGGGTCAGCAGTTCCAAGTCAGGCCAAAGGGGGTTCACAGCCACTAGGGCACGGTGAGACCCAGTGGGGGACCAGAGTCACCTGGTCCAGGTGAGGTCCAGTTGTGGAACACACTCACCGGGTCCCAATTTTACCCAGTTGAGGACCATGGTCAACAGGGCCAGGTGAGACCCAGATGGGGATCGGCGTCCCCAAATCCAGGTGAAGCCAAGGTGGGGACCACAGTCACCAGATCCAGGGTAGTCTCAGGTGCAGACCAGAATCACCAGGTTCAGGTGAGGTGCAGGTGGCAACCACACTCACCAGGTCCCGGTGAAGCCCTGGTGGGACCACTGTCACAAGGTACATGAGAAGCTAGAAACACTGCAGCCACCAGGTCCACATGATGTCCATGCGGGGACGAGATCACCAGTTATAGGTGAGGACCATGTGGGGATCCGACTCACAATGACCAGGTGAGGTCCAGGTGGGAACCAGTGTCACAATGTCCAGGAGTGTCCCAGGTGAAGACCAGAGTTGATAGGTCCGGCTGGGTCACTGTTAGTGTACAATATAACCATATCCTGATGCTACCCAGGTGGGTACCAGAGACACCAGGACCTGGTGATGCCCAGGTGGGACCAGAGATATGAGGTCCAGGTGAGGTCCCGATGGGAAACACAGTCACCAGGTCAGGTGAGGCCATGCTTAGGATCAGAGTCACCAGTTACTGGTGAGGCCCAGGAGGAGCCAGAGTCACCTGGTACAGAAGATGCCAAAGTCAGGACGAGAGTTACCAGGATCAGGTCAGTTCGAGTGTGGAATAGAGTACCCATGTCCCGATGATGCCCAGGTAGAACCAGAGTCATCAGGTCCACATGGGGCACAGGTGGGGAGCATGATCACTAGGTTCCAGTGAGGCCCAGGTGAGGACCAGGGTCACCAGATCTGGTTGAGGCCTAGAGGGGTACCAGAAACACCTGGTCCAGGTGACATCCAGATGGGGACCAGACTCACCATGTCAGGGTGAGGCCCAGAAAGGTTCCAGAGTCATCATGTCCAGGTGAGGCTCAGGTGTGGAACAGATTCACCAGGTACCAATGATGCCCAGGTGAGGACCTGAGTCACCAGGTCTGGGTGACACGCAGATAGGATCAGAGTCACCAGTTCCAGGTGAGGCCAAGAAAGGGTCCACAGCAATCAGGTCCAGGTGGGGAACAAAGCCGGAGGACTGGGTGAGGCCCAGATGGGGACCCGATTCACCAGGTCCGGGTGATTCCCAGGTGGCGAACAGAGTTACGAGTTCCGTGTGAGGACCAGGGAAGGACCAGATTCACCAGGTCCAAGTGAGGCCCACGTGGGGACCTGTGTCACCAGGCATGTGTGAGGTCCAAGTGACAACCCCTCTCACCAGGTCCAGGTGAGGCCAACCTGCAGGCCATGCAGAGGAACCAGGTCCCGATGATGCCGAGGTAGGGACTAGAGTTCTCAGGTCCAGGTGAGCCAACCTGCAGGCCTTGCATGGAACATGTCCCGATGATGTTCAGGTAGGAACCAGAGTTACCAGGTTCAGGTGAGGCCAACCTGCAGGCCATGCAAGGGAACCATGTCCCGATGATGCCCAGGTAGGGATCAGAGTCACCAGGTCCAAATGAGGCCCAGATGGAGCATATTCACTAGGTGCAGGTGAGGCCCAGTTGAGGATCACAGTCACCAGATATGGTTGAGTCCTAGAGGGGTACCAGAATCAACTGGACCAGGTGACATCCAGATAGGGACCAGAGTCACCAGGTCAGGGTGAGGCCCAGAGAGGTTCCAGAGTCATCATATCCAGGTGAGACTCAGGTGAGGAACAGAGTCACCAGGTACCAATGATGCCCAGGTGAGGACCAGACTCACAAGATCTGGGTGACGTGCAGATACGATCAGAGTGACAAGTTCCAGGTGAGGCCAAGAAGGAGACCACAACAATTAGGTCCAGGTGGCGAACAAAGTCACCAGGAATGGGTGAGGCCCAGATGGGGACCAGATTCACCAGGTCCAGGTGAGGCCCAGGTGGTGAGCAGAGTCCCCGGGTGAGAGGACCAGGTAAGTACCAGATTAACAGATCAAAGAGGCCCACGTGGGGACCTGAGTCACCAGGATTGGGTGAGGCCTAGAGGGGTACCAGATTCACCTGGTCTAGGTGACATCCAGATGGGGACGATCGTAACCATGTCAGGGCGAGGCCCAGAGGGGATCCAGAGTCATCATTTCCAGGTGAGGCTCAGGTGTGGAACAGAGTATCCAGGTCATAATGGTCCACAGGTGAGGACCAGAGTCACCATATCTCGGAGAGGCCCAGTTAGGATCAGAGTTACCACTTCCAGGTGAGGCCAAGAGGGTGTCCACAGCAATCAGGTCCAGGTGGGGAACAAAGTCACCAGGACTAGGTGATGCAGAGGTGGTGACCAGATTTACCAGTTCCGGGTGAGGACTAGGTAAGGACCACATTCACCAGGTCCTAGTGAGGCCCACGTGGGGACCTGTGTCACCAGGCATGGGTAAGATGCAGGTGGGAACCCCACTCACCAGGTCAAGATAAGGCCAACCTGCAGGCCAAGCAGAGGAACCAGGTCCCAATGATGCCCAGGTAGGGACCAGAGTTACCAGGTCCAGGTGAGGCCAACCAGCAGGCCATGCAGTGGAACCATGTCCCGATGATGCCCAGGTAGGGACCAGAGTTACCAGGTCCAAATGAGGCCCAGATGGAGCATATTCACTAGGTCCAGGTGTGGCCCAGTTGAGGACAAGAGTCACCAGATCTGGTTGAGGCATAGAGGGGTACTAGAATCACCTGGTGCAGGTGACATCAAGATGGGGACCAGATCACCAGGTTTGAGTGAGGCCCAGGTGGCAACCCCACTCACCAGGTCCTGGTGAGACCAACCTGCAGGCCAAAGTCACCAGATACAGGTGAGGCACTAGTGGGGACCGGAGTCACCAGGTAAATGTGAGTCTACAAGTACACCACAGTCACCAGGTCCAGGTGTGGTTCATGTGGGAACGAGAGTCACCAGGTCCAGGTGAGACCCAGGTGGGGACGACAGTCTCCAGGTCCAGATTGAGGCCTCGGATGGGGCCAGGGTCATCGGGACCAGTTGAGGTCAAAGTGCGGAGCAAAGTTATCATGTCCATGTGAGGCCCAGGTGCGGAAGAGAGTAACCATGTCCCATTGTTGCCAGGTGGGAAAAGAGTCACAAGGTCCAGACGAGGCCTAAGTGAGGAGTAGATTCACCAGGTCCTGTTGAGGCCGAGTTGAAGACCAGTGACCCCAGCTCCGGGTGAGTCCCGAGGGGGACCAGAGTCACCCGGTTCTGGTGATATCCGGGGGGCGATTAGAGTCAGCACGTCAGGGTGAGGCCCAGAGAGGGATGAGAATCACTAGGTCCAGGTGAGGCCCCGATGTGGAACTGAGAAACCAGGTCCCATGATGTCCTTATGAGGACCTGAGTCACCAGGTCCAGTTGAGGTCCCTGTGGGAACCAGTCACCTCGTCCAGGTGAGGCCTAGGTGGGACCACAGTCACTAGGTCCAGGTGAGGCCCAGGTATATGAGAGAGTATCCAGGTCCCAATGATGCCTAGGTAAGGACCAGAGTCAACAGGTCCATGAGAGGTCCAAATATGTATCAGAGTCATTGTCTTCCAGGTGAGGCCAAATGGAGACCACAGGAACCAGGTCCAGGAGAGCCCCATATGGGAACCAGAGCCACCAGATCCAGGTGAGGTCCAGGTGGGACCACAGTCACAATGTCCAGGTAAGGTGCAGGTGGCAACAGGATTCACCAAGGCCAGGTGAGACCCAGGTGGCCACCAGTCACCAATTCCAGGTGTGGACCAGCTAAGGACCAGATTCACCAGGCCCAAGTGAAGCCCAAGGGGTGACCAGAGTCACCAGGTAAGGGTGAGGCCCAGAGGGGGAACCAGAGTAACCAGTTTAGTTTGAGGCCCAGAATGGGACCAGAGGTCCCTGGTCAATGTGAGGCCCAGGTATGGAATAGAGTATCCACTTCCCAATGATTCCTGGGTGAGGACCAGAGTCACTAGGGCCATGCAGGCCCAGATGGGGAACAGAATCACTAGGTCCTGGTGAGGCATAGAATAAGACCACAGTCACCAGTATCAGTTGAGCCCCTTGTGGGAACCAGAGCCACTGTATCCAGCTGAGTCCCAGGTCCATGTGAGGCCCGCGTGAGGATCAGATTCATCAAGTCGAATTGAGGCATAGCTGGTGACAAGAGTCACCAGGTCTGGGTGCGAACTAGGTGGGGCAAGATTCAGCAGTTCTGAGTTAGGTCCAAGTGGGGACGAGAGACACCAGGTCCAAGTGAGGCCAAACTGAGGACCAGAGTCACCAGATCCAGGTGAGGTCCATGTTGGAAAGAGAGTCACCAGGTGCAGGAGAGGTCCAGGTGGGGACCAGAGTCACCAGATCCAGGTGAGGTACAGTTGGGGACCAGAGTCACCAGATCCAGGTGAAGCCCACGTGGGGACCAGAGTCACTAGGTCCAGATGAGGCCCAGATGAGGGCCAGAGTTACCAGGTACACGTGAGGCCCCGGTGGGGATCAGAGGCAAGAGGTCCATGTGAGGCCGGCTTGGGGACCATGGTCAACAAGTGTACTTGAGGCCCATGTGTGGAACACATTAACCAGGTCCAGGTGAGTCCCTGGTGGTGACAAGAGTAACGAGGTACATGAGAGGCTAGAAACACTGCAGCCACCAGGTCCACATGATGTCCATGTGGGAACGAAAATCACCAGTTACAGGTGAGGACCAGGTGGGGATCCAACTCACCATGTCCAGGTGAGACCCAGGTGGGTACCAGTGTCTCCATGTCCTGGTGTGCCCCAGGTGAAGACCAGAGTTATTAGGTCCTGCTGGATGTGTGTTAGTGAACAGTGTAACCATATCCTGATGCTACCCAGGTGGGTACCAGAGACACCAGGTCCTGGTGAGGCCCAGGTGTAACCGGAGACATGAGGTCCAGTTGAGGTCCCGATGGGAACCACAGTCACCAGGTCAGGTGAGGCCATGCTTAGGATCAGAGTCACCAGTTGCAGGTGAGGCCCAGGTGGAGCCAGAGTCACCTGGTACAGAAGAGGCCAAAGTCAGGACCAGAGTTACCAGGATCAGGTCAGTCCCAGTGGGTAATACAGTAACCATGTCCCAATGATTCGCAGGTAGAATCAGAGTCACCAGGTCCAGCGAGGCGCAGGTGGGGAGAATATTCACTAGGTCCAGGTGAGGCCCAGATGAGGACCAGAGTCACCAGGTCTAGTTGACGCCTAGAGGGGTACCAGATTCACCTGGTCTAGGGGACATCCAGATGGGGACCAGAGTCACCATGTCAGGGTGAGGCCTTGAGTGAATCCAGAGTCATCATGTCCAGGTGAGGCTCAGGTGTGGAACAGAGTATCCAGGTCATAATGTTACACAGGTGAGGACCAGAGTCACCAGATCTGGGTGAGGCCCAGCAACGATCAGAGTCACCACTTCCAGGTGAGGCCAAGAAGGAGTCCACAGCAATCAGGTCCAGGTGGGGAACAAAATCACCAGCACTGGGTGAGGCCCAGATTGGGACCAGATTCACCAGGCCCAGGTGATTCCCAGGTGGTGACCAGAGTTAGCAGTTCCGGGTGAGGACCAGGTAAGGACCAGATTCTTCAGGTCCAAGTGAGTCCCACGTGGGCACCTGGGTCACCAGGTATGTGTGAGGCCCAAGTGGCAACCCCACTCACCAGATCCAGGTGAGGCCACCCTGCAGGTAATGCAGAGGAAGAGTGTCCCAATGATGCCCAGGTAGAACCAGTTACCAGGTCCAGGTGCGGCCAACCTAAAGGCCATGCAGTGGAACCATGTCCCGATGATGCCCAGGTAGGGAAGAGAGTCACCAGGTCCAAATGAGGCCCAGATGGAGCATATTCAATAGGTCCAGGTGAGGCCCAGGTGAGGACCAGAGTCACCAGAACTGGTTGAGGCCTAGAGGGGTACAAAAATCACCTGGTCCATGTGACATCCAGATGGAGACCAGAGTCACCAGGTCAGGGTTAGGCCCAGAGTGGTTCCAGAGTCCAGAGCCTCATGTCCAGGTGAGGCTCAGGTGTGGAACAGAGTCACCAGGTACCAATGACGCCCAGGTGAGGACCAGAGTCACCAGGTCTGGGTGACACGCAGATAGGATCAGAGTCACCAGGTCCAGGTGAGGCCATGAAAGAGTCCACAGCAATCAGCTCAAGGTGGGAAACAAAGTCACCAGGACTCGGGGAGGCCCAGATGGGGACCAGATTCACCAGGCCCAGGTGATTCCCAGGTGGTGACCAGATTCCCCGGGTCTGGGAGAGGACCAGGTAAGGACCAGATTCATCAGGTCCAAGAGGCCCACGTGGAGACCTGAGTCACCAGCTATGGGTGAGGCCCAAGTGTCATCCCCACTCACCAGGTCCATGTGAGGCCAACCTGCAGGCCAAGACACCCGATCCACGTGAGGCCCTAGTGGGGACTGGAGTCACCAGTTAAAAGTGATTATACAAGAACAACACAGACACAAGATCCTGGTGTGGTTCATGTGGGAACGAGAGTCACCAGGTCCAGGTGAGACCCAGGTGGGGACCACAGTCACCAGGTCCAGATTGAGGCCTAGGTCAGGGGAGCAGAGTCATCAGGACCAGTTGAGGCCAAAGTGTGGAGCAAAGTTATGTCCATGTGAGACCCATGTCGGGAACAGAGTAACCATGTCCCAAAGATGCCAGGTGGGAACAGAGTCACAAGGTCCAGACGAGGCCTAAGTGAGGAGTAGATTCACCAGGTCCTGTTGAGGCCCAGTTGAGTACCAGTGTCCCCAGCTTCGGGTGAGTCCCAGAGGGGGACCAGAGTCACCCGGTTCTGGTGATATCCAGGTTGGGACCTGAGTTACCACGTCAGGGTGAGGCCCAGAGGGGACGAGAATCACTAGGTCCAGATGAGGCCTCGATGTGGAACTGAGAACCCAGGTCCCATGATGCCCATATGAGGACCTGAGTCACTAGGTCCAGGTGTGGTCGCTGTGGGAAACAGTCACCTCGTCCAGGTGAGGCCCACGTGGACCACAGTCACCAGGTCCAGGTAAAGTCCAGGTGGGGAACAGAGTCTCCAGATCCAGGTGAAGCCCAGGTGGGGACCAGAGTCACTAGGTCCAGATGAGGCCCAGGTGAGGACCAGAGTTACAAGGTACACGTGAGGCCCCGGTGGGCATCAGAGGCAACAGGTCCATGTGAGGCCGGCTTGGGGACCATGGTCAACAGGTCTACTTGAGGCCCAGGTGTGGAACACAGTAAGCAGGTCCAGGTGAGTCCCCAGTGGTGACGAGAGTCACCACGTCCAATTGAGGCCCAGGTGGGGACCAGGATTACCAGGTACAGGGGAGGCCCTTGAAAGAACCAGAGTCAACATTTCGAGGTCAGGCGCAGGTGGCAACCAGGGTCAGCAGGTCCAACTCAGGCCAAAGTTGGGTTCACAGTCACTAGGGCACGGTGAGACCCAGAGGGGGACCAGAGTCACCTGGTCCAGGTGAGGTCCAGTTGTGGAACACAGTCACCGGGTCCCAATTTTGTCCAGTTGAAGACCATGGACAACAGGGCCAGATGAGGCCCGGATTGGGACCGGAGTCCCCAAATCCAGGTGAAGCCCAACTGGGGACCACAGTCACAAGATCCAGGGTAGTCTCAGGTGCAGACCAGAATCACCAGGTCCTGGTGAGGTGCAGGTGGCAACCACACACACCAGGTCCCGGTGAGGCCCTGGTGCGCACCTGATGCTCGAGGTACATGAGAAGCTAGAAACTCTGCAGCCACCATTTCCACATGATGTCCATGTGGGAATGAGAATCACCAGTTAGTTGTGAGGACCAGGTGGCGATCTGACTCACCATGTCCAGGTGAGACCCTGGTGGGAACCAGTGTCACCATGTCCAGGTGTGGACCAGGTGAAGACCAGAGTTAACAGGTTCGGCTGGGTCACTGTTAGTGAACAGTGTAACCGTATCCTGATGCTACCAAGGTGGGTACCAGAGACACCAGGTCCTGGTGAGGCCCAGTTGGGACCAGAGACATGAGGTCCAGGTGAGGTCCCGATGGGCACCACAGTCACCAGGTCAGATGAGGCCATGCTTAGGATCAGACTCACCAATTACCGGTGAACCCAAGGTGGATCCAGAGTCACCTGGTACAGAAGAGGCCAAATCAGGGCCAGAGTTACCAGGATCAGGTCAGTCCCAGTTGGTAATACAGTCACCATGTCCCAATGATGCCCAGGTAGAACCAGAGTCACCAGGTCCGTCGAGGCGCAGGTGAGGAGAATATTCACTAGGTCCAGGTGAGGCGCCCAGTGTTGAAGACCAAGTAATAGGTCCGGTGGGTCACTGTTAGTGAACAGTGTAACCATATCCTGATGCTACCCAGGTGGGGACAGAGACACAGGCCTGGTGAGCCCAGGTGGACAAGAGACATGAGTTCAGGTGAGGTCGGGATGGAACCCCAGTCACCAGGTCAGGTGAGGCCATGCTTAGTCAGATTCACCAGTTAACAGTGAGGCCCGGTTGAGCCAGAGTCACCTGGTACAAAAGAGGCAAAGTCAGGACTAGAGTTACCATATCAGGTCAGTCCCAGTGGGGATAAAGTAACCATGTCCCGATGATGCCCAGGTAGAACCAGAGTCACCAGGACCAGATAGGCGCAGGTGGGGAGCATGTTCACTAGGTCCCGTTGAGGCCCGTTGAGAGCCAGAGTCACCAGGTCTAGTTGAGGCATAGAGGGGTACCAGATTCACCTGGTCTTGGTGATACCAGATGGGGACCAGAGTCACTATGTCAGCTGGAGGCCAGAGGGATCCAGAGTCATCATGACCAGGTGAGGGTCAGGTGTGGAACAGAGTATCCAGGTCATAATGGTACACAGGTGAGGACCAGAGTCACCAGATCTGGGTGAGGCCAGTTAGGATAGAGGACACCATTTCCAGGTGAGGCCAATAAGGAGTCTCACAGCAATCAGGTCCAGGTGGGAACAAGTTCACCAGGACTGGGTGAGGCCCAGATGGGGACCAGATTCACAAGGTCCAGGAGATTCCCAGATGATGACCGAGTTACCAGTTCGGGTGAGGACCAAGTAGGACCAGATTCACCGGTCCAGTGAGGCCCACGTGGGACCTGTGTCACCAGTTATGGGTGAGGCACAAGTGGCAACTCCACTCCCAGTCATAGGTGAGGCCAACCTGCAGGCCATGCAGAGGAACTCTTGTCACGATGATGTCCAGGTAGGGACTAGAGTTACCAGGCTCCAGGTGATGCCAACCTGCAGGCCATGTGTGGAACCATGTCCCGATGATGCCAGGTAGGGACCAGTGATACAAGGTCCAGGTGAGGCCAACCTGCAGGCCATGCAGTGGACACATATCCCTATGATGCCAGGTAGAGACCAGATTAATCAGGCCCAAGTGAAGCCCAGGGGTGACCAGAGTCCCCAGGTAAGGGTGAAGCCTAGAGGGGGAACGAGAGTAACCAGTTTAGTTGAGGACCAGAATGGGACCAGAGGTCCCTGACTAAAGTGAGGCCCAGGTGTGGCTACGGTATCCAGGTCCCAATGATGCTGGGTGAGGCCAGAGTCACTAGGCCATGCAGGCCCCGCGATGCGGAACAGAATCACTAGGTCCTGGTGAGGCAAAGGTGGGACCAGTTTCCAGGACAGGAGGCCCAGGGGGGATCAGAGGCAGTCAGTCCAATGAGGCCGCTGGGGCATGGCAACAGGTCGACCTGAGGCCAGGTGGGACACACAGTAACCAGGCCAGGGTCAGTCCCGGTGGTGACAAGAATCACAGTCCAGGTAGGCCCAGTGGGACCAGGATCACCAGGTCCAGGGGGGTCCGTGAGGAACCAGTCAACGTTCAGTTCTGGCAGGGGCAAACAGGTCAGCAGGTCCAGTCGTCCACATTGGTCACAGTCATAGGCACGGTGAGCCCAGAGTTCCAGAGTCACATGTCCAGTGAGGTCCAGTGTGGAACAAGACGGTTCAAGTTTGCCAGGCTGGGGGTGAGGCCAGATGGGGACCTGAGTCCCAAATCCAGGTGATGCCCAGGTGGAACCGGAGTCACCAGATCCAGGGTAGTCTCAGGTGCAGACCAGAATCACCAGGTCCAGGTGAGGCCATCCTGCAGGCCAGAGTCACCAGATACAGGTGAGGCCCTAGTGGGGACCGGAGTCACCAGGTAAATGTGAGTCTACAGGAAAACCACAGTCACCAGGTCCAGGTGTGGTTCATGTGGGAACGGGAGTCACCAAGTCCAGGTGAGACCCTGGTCGGGACCACAGTCACAAGGTCCAGATTGAGGCTTAGGTGGGGGGACCAGAGTCATCAGGACCAGTTGAGGCCAAAGTGTGGAGCAAAGTTATCATGTCGAGGGTAGGCCCATGTGGGGAACAGAGTAACCATGTCCCATTGATTCCAGGTGGGAAAAGAGTCACAAGGTCCAGACGCGGCCTAAGTGCGGAATAGATTCACCAGGTCCTGTTGAGGCCCAGTTGAGGACCAGTGTCCCCAGCTGTGGGTGCGTCATTGAGGGGGACTAGAGTCACCCGGTCCTGGTGATATCCAGGTGGGGAGCAGAGTCACCACGTCAGGGTGAGGCCAAGAGCGGGAGGAGAATCACTAGGTCCAGGTGAGGTCCCGATGTGGAACTGAGAAACCAACTCCCAAGATGCCCATATGAGGACATGAGTCACCAGGTCCAGGTGATGTCCGGGTGTGAACTAGTCACTTCGTCCAGGTGAGGCCCAGGTGGGACCACAGTCACCAGGTCCAGGTGAGGTCCAGGTATATAAGAGAGTATCCAGGTCCCAATGATGCCCAGGTAAAGACCAGAGTCAACAGGTCCAGGAGAGGCCCAAATATGGATCAGAGTCATTGTGTTCCAGGTGAGGCCAGATGGAGACCACAGGAACCAGGTCCAGGAGTGCCAATATGGGAACCAGAGCCAGCAGATCCAGGTGAGGTCCAGGTGGGATCACAGTCACAAGGTCCAGGTGAGGCGCAGGTGGCAACAGGATTCACCAAGTGCAGGTGAGGCCCAGGTGCCGAACAGTCACCACATCCAGGTGCGGACCAGCTAAAGACCAAATTTAACAGGCCCAATGAAGCCAAGGGGTGACCAGAGTCACCAGGTAAGGGTGAGTCCAGAGGGGGAACCAGAATAACCAGTTTAGTTTGAGGCCCAGAATGGGATCAGAATTCCCTTGGCAGTGTGAGGCCCAGGTGTGGAATAGAGTATCCAGGTCCCAATCATGCCCGGGTGAGGACCAGAGTCACTAGGTCCATGCAGGCCCAGATGGCGAACACAATCACTAGGTACTGGTGAGGCACAGAATAAGACAACAGTCAGTAGTGTCAGGTGAGCCCCTTGTGGGAACCAGAGCCACTCTATCCAGCTGAGTCCCAGGTCCATGTGAGGCCCACGTGAGGACCAGATTCATCAAGTCGAATTGAGGCATAGCTGGGGAAAAAGTCACCAGATCTGGGTGCGGCCTAAGTGGGGCAAGATTCAGCAGTTCTGAGTTAGGTCAAAGTGGGGACAAGAGACACCAGGTACGGGTGATGCCAAACTGAGGAGCAGAGTCACCAGACCCAGGTGAGGTCCATGTTGGAAAGAGAGTCACCAGGTCCATGAGAGGTCCAGGTTGGGACCAGAGTCCTCAGATACAGGTGAAGTCCAGGTGGGGACCAGAGTCACCAGATCCAGGTGAAGCCCAGGTGAGGACCAGAGTTAACAGGTACACGTGAGGCCCCGGTGGGGATCAGAGGCAACAAGTCCATGTGAGGCCGGCTTGGGGACCGTGGTCAACAGGTCTACTTGAGGTCCAGGTGTGGAACACAGTAAGCATGTCCAGGTGAGTCCCCGGTGGTATCAAGCGTCACCAGGTCCAGGTGACGCCCAGGTGGGGACCAGGATCACCAGGTACAGGGGAGGCCTTTGAAAGAACCAGAGTCAACAGTTCGAGGTCAGGTGCAGGTGGCAACCAGGGACAGAAGGTGCAAGTCGGGCCAAAGTGGGGTTCACAGTCACTAGGGCACGGTGAGACCCAGAGGGGGACCAGAGTCACCTGGTCCAGGTGAGGTCAGGTTGTGGAACACAGTCACCGGGTCCCAAATTTGCCCAGTTGAGGATCATGGTCAACAGAGCCAGGAGTGCCCATATGGGGCCCGGAGTCCCCAAATCCAGGTGAAGCCCAGGTGGGGACCACAGTCACCAGATCAAGGGTAGTCTCAGGGCAGACAAGAATCAGCAAAGTCCAGGTGAGGTGCAGGTGGCAGCCACACTCAACAGGTCCCGGTGAGGCCCTGGTGGGGACCAGAGCCACGAGGTGCATGAGAAGCTAGAAACATGCAGCCACCAGGTCCACATGATGTCCATGTGGGAACGAGAATCACCAGTTACATTGAGGCCCAGGTGGGGATCAGACTCACCATATCCATGTGAGACCCAGGTGGGAACCAGTGACACCATGTCCAGGTGTTCCCCAGGTGAAGACCACAGTTAATAGGTCCGGGTGGGTCACTGTTAGTGAACAGTGTAACCATATCCTGATGCTACCCAGGTGGGGACGAGAGACAACAGGGCCTGGTGAAGCCCAGGTGGGACAAGAGACATGAGTTCCAGGTGAGGTCGGGATGGGAACCTCAGTCACCAGGTCAGGTGAGGCCATGCTTAAGTCAGATTCACCAGTTACAGGTGAGGCCCAGGTTGAGCCAGAGTCACCTGGTACAAAAGAGGTCAAAGTCAGGACTAGAGTTACCAAGATCAGGTCAGTCCCAGTGGGGAATAAAGTAACCATGTCCCGATGATGCCCAGGTAGAACCAGAGTCACCAGGACCAGATGAGGCGCAGGTGGGGAGCATGTTCACTAGGTCCCGTTGAGGCCCAGTTGAGGACCAGAGTCACCAGGTCTAGTTGAGGCATAGAGGGGTACCAGATTCACCTGGTCTTGGTGATACCCAGATGGGGACCAGAGTCACTATGTCAGGCTGAGGCCCAGAGGGGATCCAGAGTCATCATGACCAGGTGAGGGTCAGGTGTGGAACAGAGTATCCAGGTCATAATGGTACACAGGTGAGGACCAGAGTCACCAGATCTGGGTGAGGCCAGTTAGGATCAGAGGCACCAGTTCCAGGTGAGGCCAATAAGGAGTTCACAGCAATCAGGTCCAGGTGGGGAACAAAGTCACCAGGACTGGGTGAGGCCCAGATGGGGACCAGATTCACAAGGTCCAGGAGATTCCCAGATGATGACCGAGTTACCAGTTCCGGGTGAGGACCAAGTAAGGACCAGATTCACCAGGTCCAAGTGAGGCCCACGTGGGGACCTGTGTCACCAGGTATGGGTGAGGCACAAGTGGCAACTCCACTCACCAGGTCAAGGTGAGGCCAACCTGCAGGCCATGCAGAGGAACCTTGTCACGATGATGTCCAGGTAGGGACTAGAGTTACCAGGTCCAGGTGATGCCAACCTGCAGGCCATGTGTGGAACCATGTCCCGATGATGCCCAGGTAGGGACCAGAGTTACAAGGTCCAGGTGAGGCCAACCTGCAGGCCATGCAGTGGAACCATATCCCTATGATGCCCAGGTAGAGACCAGATTCATCAGGCCCAAGTGAAGCCCAGGGGGTGACCAGAGTCACCAGGTAAGGGTGAAGCCTAGAGGGGGAACGAGAGTAACCAGTTTAGTTTGAGGACCAGAATGGGACCAGAGGTCCCTGATCAAAGTGAGGCCCAGGTGTGGAATACGGTATCCAGGTCCCAATGATGCCTGGGTGAGGACCAGAGTCACTAGGGCCATGCAGGCCCCGATGCGGAACAGAATCACTAGGTCCTGGTGAGGCATAGAATAAGACCACTGGTGAATAAGTCACCAGTAACAGGTGAGCCCCTTGTGGGAACCAGAGCCACTGTATCCAGCTGTGTCCCAGGTCCATATGAGGCACACTTGTGGACCAGATTCCTCAGGTGGAATTGAGGCATAGCTGGGGACAAGTGTCACCAGGTCTGGGTCCGCCCTAGGTGGGGCAAGATGCAGCAGTTCTGAGTTAGGTCAAAGTGGGGAGGAGAGACACCATGTCCAGGTGAGGCCAAACTGAGGATCAGAGTCACCATATCCAAGTGAAGTCCATGTTGGAAAGAGAGTCACCTGTTCCAGGAGAGGTCCAGGTGGGGACCAGAGCCACCAGATCCAGGTGAAGCCCAGGTGGGAACCAGAGTCACTAGGTCCAGATGAGGCCCAGGTGAGGACCAGAGTTACCAGGTACACGTGAGGCCCCGGTGGGGATCAGAGGCAACAGGTCCATGTGAGGCCGTCTTGGGGACCATGGTCAACAGGTCTACTTGAGGCCCAGGTGTGGAACACAGTAAGCAGGTCCAGGTGAGTCCGCAGTGGAGCCTAGAGTCACCACGTCCACGTGAGGCCCAGGTGGGGACCAGGATCACCAGGTACAGGGGAGGCCCTTGAAAGCACCAGAGTCAACATTTCGAGGTCAGGCGCAGGTGGCAACCAGGGTCAGCAGGCCCAAGTCAGGCCAAAGATGGGTTCAAAGTCACGAGGGGACGGTGAGACCCAGAGGGGGACCAGAGTCATGTGGTCCAGGAGAGGTCCAAGTGTGGAAAACAGTCACCGGGTCCCAATTTTGCCCAGTAGAGGACCATGGTCAACAGGGCCAGGTGAGGCCCGGTTGGGGACCGGAGTCCCCAAATCCGGGTGAAGCCCAGGTGGACCACAGTCACCAGATCCAGGGTAGTCTCAGGTGCAGAACAGAATCAACGGTTCCAGGTGTGGTGTAGGTGGCAACCACACTCACCAGGTCCCGGTGAGGCCCTGGTGGGGACCAGAGTCACGAGGTACATGAGAAGCTAGAAACACTGCAGCCACCAGGTCCACATGATGTCCATGTGGGAACGATAATCACCAGTTACAGGTGAGGACCAGGTGGCTCTCCGACTCACCATGTCCAGGTGTGGCCCAGGTGAAGACCAGAGTTAATAGGTCCGGCTGAGTCACTGTTAGTGAACAGTGTAACCATATCCTGATGCTACCCAGGTGGGTACCAGAGACACCATGTCCTGGTGAGGTCCAGGTGGGACCAGAGACATGAGGTCCAGGTGAGGTCCCGATGGGAACCTCAGTCACCAGGTCAGGTGAGGCCATGCTTAGGATCAGAGTCACCAGTTACAGGTGAGGCCCAGGTGGAGCCAGAGTCACCTGGTACAGAAGAGGTCAAAGATAGGACCAGAGTTACCAGGATCAGGTCAGTCCCAGTGTTGAATAGAAAAACCATGTCCCGATGATGCCCAGGTAGAACCAGAATCACCAGGTCCAGATGAGGCGCAGGTGGGGAGCATGTTCACTAGGTCCCGGTGAGGCCCAGTTGAGGACCAGAGTCACCAGGTCAAGTTGAGGCCTAGAGGGATACCAGATTCACCTGGTCTACTTGACATCCAGATGGGGACGAGAGTCACCATGTCAGGCTGAGGCCCAGAGGGGATCCAGAGTCATCATGTTCAGGTGAGGCTCAGGTGTGGAACAGAGTATCCAGGTCATAATGGTCCACAGGTGAGGACCAGAGTCACCAGATCTGGGTGAGGCCCAGTTAGGATCAGAGTCACCAGTTCCAGTTGAGACCAAGAAGGAGTCCACAGCAATCAGGTACAGGTGGGGAAGAAAGTCAACAGGACTTGTTGAGGCCCAGAGGGTGACCAGATTCACCAGGTCCAGGTGATTCCCAGGTGGTGACCAGGGTTACCAGGTCCGGGTGAGGACCAGGTAAGGACCAGATACACCAGGTCCAAGTGAGGCCCACGTGGGGACCTGTGTCACCAGGTATGGGTGAGCCCCAGGTGGCAACCCCACTCAGTAGGACCAGGTGAGGCCAACCTGGAGGCCGTGCAGATGAACCGTGTCCCGATGATGCCCAGGTAGGGACCAGAGTTACCAGGTCCAGCTGAGGCCAACCTACAGGCCATGCAGTGGATCCATGTCCCGATGATGCCCAGGTAGGGACCAGAGTCACCAGGTCCAAATGAGGCCCAGATGGAGCATATTCAATAGGTCCAGGTGAGGCCCAGTTGAGCACCAGGGTCACCAGAACTGATTGAGGCCGAGAGGTGTACCAAAATCACCTGGTCTAGGTGACATCCAGATGGACACCAGAGTCACCAGGAGAGTTAGGCCCACAGTGTTTCGAGAGTCCAGAGTCTCATGTCCAGGTGAGGCTCAGGTGTGGAACAGAGTCACCAGGTACCAATGATGCCCAGGTGAGGACAAGAATCACCAGGTCCAGGTGAAGCCATGAAACAGTCCACAGCAATCAGATCAAGGTGGGGAACAAGTTACCAGGACTGAGTGAGGCCCAGATTGGGACCAGATTCACCAGGTCCAAGTGAGGCCCAGGTGGGGACCAGAGTCCCCGGGTCTGGGAGAGGACCAGGTAAGGACCAGATTCACCAGGTCCAAGAGGCCCACGTGGAGACCTGAGTTACCAGGTATGGGTGAGGCCCAGGTGGCAACCCCACTCACCAGGTCCAGGTGAGGCCAACCTGCAAGCCAAGTCACCCGATTCACGTGAGGCCCTAGTGGGGACCGGAGTCACCAGGTAAATGTGAGTCTACAAGAACACCACAGCACCAGGTCCAGGTGTGGTTCATGTGGGAACGAGATTCACAAGGTCCAGGTGAGACCCAGGTGGTGACCACAGTCACCAGGTCCAGATTGAGGCCTAGGTCGGGGGACCAGAGTCATCAGGACCAGTTGAGGCCAAAGTGTGGAGCAAAGTTATCATGTCCATGTGAGGCCCAGGTGAGGAACAGAGTAACCTTGTCCCATTGATGCCAGGTGTGAAAAGAGTCACAAGGACCAGACGAGGGCATAGTGAGGAGTACATTCACCAGGTCCTGTTGAGGCCCAGTTGTGGACCAGTGTCCCCAGCTCCGGGTGTGTCACCCGGTTCTGGTGATATCCAGGTGGGGACCAGTGTCACAAGTCTGGGTGAGGCCCAGAGGGAAACGGGAATCACTAGGTCCAAGTGAGGCCCCGATGTCGAACTGTGAAACCAGGTCCCATGATGCCCATATGAGGACCTGAGTCACCAGGACCAGGTGATGTCCCTGTGGGAACCAGTAACCCCGTCCAGGTGAGGCCCAGGTGGGACCACAGTCACCAGGTCCAGGTGAGGCCCAGGTATATAAGAGAGTATCCAGGTCCCAATGATGCCCAGGTAAGGACGACAGTCCACAGGTCCAGGAGAGGCCCAAATATGGATCAGAGTCATTGTGTTCCAGGTGAGGCCAGATGGAGACCACAGGAACCAGGTCCAGCAGAGCCCCATATGGGAACCAGAGCCACCAGATCCAGGTGAGTTCCAGAAGGGACCACAGTCACAAGGACCAGGTGAGGCGCAGGTGGCAACATGATTCACCAGTCCAGGAGAGGCCCACGTGGTGACCTGTCACCAGATCCAGGTGCGGACCAGCTAAGGACCAGATTCACCAGGCCCAAGTGTAGCCCAAGGGGTGACCAGAGTCACCAGGTAAGGGTGAGGCCCAGAGGGGGAACCAGAGTAACCAGTTTAGTTTGAGGCACAGAATTGGACCAGATGTCCCTGGACAAAGTGAGGCCCAGGTGTGGAATAGAGTATCCAGGTCCCAATGATGCCTGGGTGAGGACCAGAGTCACTAGGGCCATGCAAACCCAGATGGGGAACAGAATCACTAGGTCCTGGTGAGGCATAGATTAGAACACAGTCACCAGTATCAGATGAGCCCCTTGTGGGACCCAGAGCCACTCTATCCAGCTGAGTCCCAGGTCCATGTGAGGCCCACGTGAGGACGAGATTCATCAGGTCGAATTGAGGCATAGCTGGGGACAAGAGTCACCAGGTCTGGGTGCGGCCTAGGTGGGGCAAGATTCAGCAGTTCTGAGTTAGGTCAAAGTGGGGACGAGAGACACCAGGTCCAGGTGAGGCCAAACTGAGGACCAGAGTCACCAGATCCAGGTGAGGTCCATGTTGGAAAGAGAGTCACCAGGTCCAGGAGAGGTCCAGGTGGGGACCAGAGTCACCAGATCCAGGTATATTTAGGTGGGGACCAGAGTCACCAGATCCAGGTGAAGTCCAGGTGGGGACCAGAGTCTCTAGGTGCAGGTGAGACCCAGGTTAGGACCAGAGTTACCAGGTACACGTGAGGCCCCGGTGGGTATCAGAGCCAACAGGTCCATGTTAGGCGGTCTTGGGGACCATGGTCAAGAGGTGTACTTGAGGCCCAGGTGTGGAACACAGTAAGCAGGTCCAGGTGAGTCCCTGGCGTTGACAAGGGTCACCAGGTCCAGGTGAGGCCCAGGTGGGCACCAGGATCACCAGGTACAGGGGAGGCCCTTGAAAGGACCAGAGTCAACAGTTCGAGGTCAGGCGCAGTTGGCAACCAGGGTCAGCAGGTCGAAGCCAAGCCAAAGTGGGTTTCACTGTCAATAGGGCACGCTGAGACCCAGAGGGGGACCAGAGTCACCTGTTCCCGGTGAGGTCCAGTTGTGGAACACAGTCACAGGGTCCCAATTTTGCCCAGTTGAGAACCATGGTCAACAGGGCCAGGTGAGGCCCAGATGGAGACCGGAGTCCCCAAATCCAGGTGAAGCCCAGGAGGGAACCACAGTCACCAGATCCAGGGTAGTCTCAGGTGCAGACCAAAATCACCAGTTCCAGGTGAGGTGCAGGTGGCAACCACACTCACCAGGTCCCGGTGAAACCCTGGTGGGGACCAGAGTCACGAGGTACATGAGAAACTAGAAACACTGCAGCCACCAGGTGAACATGATGTCCATGCTGGAATGAGAATCACCAGGTACAGGTGAGGACCAGGTGGGGATCCGGACTCACCATGTCCAGGTGAGACCCAGATGGGTACCAGTGTCACCATGTCCAGGTGTGGCCCAGGTGAAGACCAGAGTTAATAGGTCTGGCTGGGTCAATATGAGTGAACAGTGTAACCATATCCTGATGCTACACAGGTGGGTACCAGAGACACCAGCTCCTGGTGTGGCCCAGGTGGGACCAGAGACACGAGGTCCAGGTGAGGTCCCGATGGGAACCACAGTCACCAGGTCAGGTGAGGCCATGCTTAGGATCAGAGTCACCCGTTACAGGTGAGGCCCAGGTGGAGCCAGAGTCACCTGGTACAGAAGAGGCCAAAGTCAGGACCAGAGTTACCAGGATCAGGTCAGTCCCAGTGTGGAATAGAGTAACCATGTCCCGATGATGCCCAGGTAGAACCAGAGTTACCAGGTCCAGATGAGGTACAGGTGGGGAGCATATTCACTAGGTCCCGGTTAAGCCCAGTTGAGGACCAGAGTCACCAGGTCTAGTTGAGGCTTGGAGGGGTACCAGATTCACCTGGTCTAGGTGACATCCAGATGGGGACCAGAGTCACCATGTCAGGCTGAGGCCCAGAGGGGATCCAGAGTCATCATGTCCAGGTGAGCCTCACGTGTGGAACAGAGTATCCAGGTCATAATGGTCCACAGGTGAGGACCAGATTCACCAGAACTGGGTGAGGCCCAGGTAGGATCAGTCACTAGTTCCAGGTGAGGGCCTAGAAGGAATACACAGCAATCAGGTCCAGGTGGGAACAAAGTCACCTGGACTGGATGAGGCCTAATGGGGACCAGAATCACAATGTCCAGGTGATTCCCAGGTGATGACCAGAGTTACCAGTTCCGGGTGAGGACAAGGGAAGGACCAGATTCACCAGGTCCACGTGAGGCCCACGTTGGGACCTGTGTCACCCGGCATGGGTGATTCTCAGGTGACAACCCCACTCACTAGGTCCAAGTGAGGCCAACCAGCAGGCCATGCCGAGGAACCATGTCCTGATGATGCCCAGGTGGGGTCTAGAGTTATCAGGTCCAGGTGAGGCACACCTGCAGGCCATGCAGTGGAACCATGTAACGGTAATGCGGAGTTAGGGATCAGAATCACCATGTCCAGATGAGGCCCAGATGGAGCATATTCACTAGGTCTAGGTGAGGCCCAGTTGATGACCAGAGTCACCAGATCTGGTTGAGCCCTATAAGGGAACCAGAATCACCTGGTTCAGGTGACATCGAGATGGGGACCAGAGTCACCAGGAAAGGGTGAGGCCCAGAGAGGTTCCAGAGTCATCATGTCCAAGTGAGGCTCAGGTGTGGAACAGAGTCACCAGGTACCAATGATGCCCAGTTGAGGACCACATTCACCAGGTCTGGGTGACGCGCAGATAGGATCAGAGTCACCAGTTCCAGGTGAGGCCAAGAAGGCGTCCACAGCAATCAGGTCCATGTGGGGAACAAATTCACCAGGACTGGGTGAGGCCCAGATGGGGACCAGATTCACCAGATCCAGGTGAGGCCCAGGTGGTGACCAGAGTCCCCGGGTCTCGGAGAGGACCAGGTAAGGACAAGATTCACCAGGTCCAAGAGGCCCACGTGTGGACCTGAGTCAACACGTATGGGTGCGGCCCATTTGGCAACCCCACTCACCAGGTCCAGGTGAGGCCAACCTGCAGGTCAGAGTCACCAGATCCAGGTGAGGCCCTAGTGGGGACCGGAGTCACAGGTAAATGTGACTCTACAAGAACACCACAGTCAACAGGGCCAGGTGTGTTTCAAGTGGGAACGAGAGTCACCAGGTCCAGGGGAGACCCAGGTGGGGACCACACTCACCAGGTCCAGATTGAGGCCTAGGGGCGGGGACCAGATTCATCAGGACCAGTTGAGGCCAAAGTGTGGAGCAAAGTTATAATGTCCAGGTGAGGCCCATGCGGGCAACAGAGTAACCATGTCCCATTGATGCCACGTGGGAAAAGAGTCACAAGGTCCAGACGAGGCCTAAGTGAGGAGTAGATTCACCAGACCCTGTTGAGGCCCAGCTGAGGACTAGTGTCCCCAGCTCCGGGAGAGTCCCAGAGGGGGACCAGAGTCACCCGGTTCTGGTGATATCCAGGGGTGACCAGAGTCACCACGTCAGGGTGAGGCCCAGAGGGGACGAGAATCACTAGGTCCAGGTGAGGCCCCGATGTGGAACTGAGAAACCAGGTCGATAGATGCCCCTATGAGGACCTGAATCACCAGGTACAGGTGAGGTCCCTGTGGGAACCAGTCACCACGTCCAGGTGAGGCCCAGGTGGGACCACAGTCACCAGGTCCAGGTGCGGCCATGTATATAAGAGAGTATCCAGGTCCCAGTGATGCCCAGGTAAGGACCAGCGTCATCAGGTCCAGGAGAGGCACAAATATGTATCAGAGTCATTGTGTTCCAGGTGAGGCCAGATGGAGACAACACGGACCAGATTCAGGAGAGCCCCATATGGGAACCAGAGCAACCAGATCCAGGTGTGGTCCAGGTGGGACCACAGTCACAATGTCCAGGTGAGGCGCAGGTGGCAACAGGATTCACCAAGTCCAGGTGAGGCCCAGGTGGCCACCAGTCACCAGATCCAGGTGCGGACCAGCTAAGGACCAGATTCACCAGGCCCAAGTGAAGACCAAGGGGTGACCAGAGTCACCAGGTAAGGTTGAGGCCCAGAGGGGGAACCAGAGTAAGCAGTTTAGTTTGAGGCCCAGAATGGGATCAGAATTCCCTTGGCAGTGTGAGGCCCAGGTGTGGAATAGAGTATCCAGGTCCCAATGATGCCTGGGTGAGGACCAGAGTCACAAGGGCCATGCAGGCCCAGATGGGGAACAGAATCACTAGGTCCTGGTGAGGCATAGAATAAGACCACAGTCACCAGTATCAGGTGAGCCCCTGAGGGAACCAGAGCCACTCTATGCAGCTGAGTCCCAGGTCCATGTGAGGCCCACGTGAGGACGAGATTCATCAGGTCGAATTGAGGCATAGCTGGGGACAAGAGTCACCAGGTCTGGGTGCGGCCTAGGTGGGGCAAGATTCAGCAGTTCTGCGTTAGATCAACGTGGGGACGAGAGACACCAGGTCCAGGTGAGGCCAAACTGAGTATCAGAGTCACCAGTTCCAGTTGAGGTCCATGTTGGAAAGAGAGTCACCAGGTCCAGGAGAGGTCCAGAAGCAGACCAGAGTCCCCAGATCCAGGTGAAGTCCAGGTGGGGACCAGAGTCAACAGATCCAGATGAAACCCAGGTTGGCACCAGACTCACTAGGTCCAAATGAGGCCCAGGTGAGGACCAGAGTTACCAGGTACACGTAAGGCCCCGGTGGGAATCAGAGGCAAGAAGTCCATGTGAGCCCGGCTTGGGGACCATGGTCAACAGGTCTACTTGAGGCCCATGTGTGGAACACAGGAACCAGGTCCAGGTGAGTCCCCGGTGGTGACAAGAGTCACCACGTCCAGGTGAGACCCAGGTGGGTACCAGGATCACCAGGTACAGGGGAGGCCCTTGAAAGAACCAGAGTCAACAGTTCGAGGTCAGGCACAGGTGGCAACCAAGGTCAGCAGGTCCAAGTCAGGCCAAAGTGGGGTTCAGAGTCATTAGGGTACGGTGAGACGCGGAGGCGGACCAGAGTCACGTGGTCCAGGTGAGGTCCAGTTGTGGAACAAAGTCACCGGGTCCCAATTCTGCAGAGTTGAGGACCATGGTCAACAGGGCCCGGTGTGGCCCAGATGGGGACCGGAGTCCCCAAATCCAGGTGAAGCCCAGGTGGAGACCACAGTCACCAGATCCAGGGTTGTCTCAGGTGCAGACCAGAATCCCCAGGTCCATGTGAGGTGCAGGTGACAACCACACTCACCAGGTCCCGGTGAGGCCCTGGTGGAAACCAGAGTCACGAGGTACATGAGAAGCTAGAAACACTGCAGCCACCAGATCCACATGATGTCCATGTGGGAACGAGAATCACCAGTTACAGGCGAGGACCAGGTGGGGATCCGACTCACCATGTCCAGGTGAGACCCAGGTGGGAACCAGTGTCACCATGTCCAGGTGTGGCCCAGGTGAAGACCAGAGTCAATAGGTCCGGCTGGGTCACTGATAGTGAACAGTGTAACCATATCCTGATGCTACCCCGGTGGTAACCAGAGACACAAGGTCCTGGTGAGGCCCAGGTGGGACCAGAGACATGAAGTCCAGGTGAGGTCCCGATGGAAACAACAGTCACCAGGTCAGGTGAGGCCATGCTTAGGATCAGAGTCACCAGTTACCGGTGAGGCCCAGGTGGAGCCAGAGACACCCGATCCAGATGAGGCGAAGGTGGGGAGCATATTCACTACGTCCCGTTGAGGCCCAGTAGAGGACCAGAGTCACCAGGTCTAGTTGAGGCCTAGAGGGGTACCAGGTTCACCTGGTCTAGGTACCTTCCAGATGGGGACCAGAGACACCATGTCAGGGAGAGGGCCAGAGGGGATCCAGAGTCATCGTGTCCAGGTGAGGCTCACGTGTGGAAGAGAGTATCCAGGTCATAATGGTCCACAGGTGAGGAACAGAGTCAACAGATCTGAGTGATGCCCTGTCAGGATCAGAGTCAACAGTTCCAGGTGAGGCTAAGAAGGAGTACACAGCAATCAGGTCCAGGTGGGTAAAAAAGTTACGAGGACTGGATGAGGCCCAGATGGGGACACAGATTCACCAGGTCCAGGTGATTCCCAGGTGGTGACCAGTGTTACCAGATTCACCAGGTCCAGGTGATTCCCAGGTGGTGACCAGAATTACCAGATACAACAAGTCCAAGTGAGGCCCACGTAGGGGCCTGTGTCACCAGGTATGGGTGAGGCCCAAGTGGCATCCCCACTCACCGGGTCCTGGTGAGGCCTACCTGCAGGCCATGCAAAGTAACCGAGTCCCGATAATGCCAAGGTAGGGACCAGAGTTACCAGGTCCAGGTGAGGCCAACCTGTAGGCCATGCAGTGGAACCAGGTCCCCATGATGCCCAGGTAGGGACCAGAGTAACCTGGTCCAAATGAGGCCAAGATGGAGTATATTCACTAAGTCCAGCCGAGGCCCAGTTGAGGACCAGAGACACCAGATCTGGTTGAGGCCTAGAGGGGTACCAGAATCACCTCTTCCAGGTGATATCCAGATGGGGACCAGAGTCACCAGGTCAGGGTGAGGCCCAAAGGGGTTCCAGAGTCATCATGTCCAGGTGAGGCTCAGGTGTTGAACAGAGTGACCAGGTACCAATGATGCCCAGATGAGGACCAGAGTCACCAGGCCTGAGTCACGCGCAGAGAGGATAAGAGTCACCAGTTCCAGGTGAGGCCAAGAAAGAGTCCACAGCAATCAGGTCCCGGTGGGGAACAAAGTCACCGAGACCGTGTGAGGCCCAGATGGGGAAGAGATTCACCAGGTCCAGGTGAGTCCCAGGTGGTGACCAGAATCCCCGGGTCTGGGAGAGGACCATGTAAGGACCAGATTCACCAGTTCCAAGAGGACCACGTGGGTTCCTGAGTCACCAGGTATGGGTGAAGCTCAGGTGCAACCCCACTCACCAGGTCCAGGTGAGTCCAACCTGCAGGCCACAGTCAGCAGATCCAGGTGAGGCCCTAGTGGGGACCGGAGTCACCAGGTAAATGTGAGTCTACAAGAACACCACAGTCACCAGGTCCAGGTGTGGTTCATGTGGGAACGAGAGTCACCAGGTCGAGGTGAGACCCAGTTGGGGACCACAGTCACAAGGTCCAGATTGAGGCCTAGGTGGTGGGACGAGAGTTATCAGGAGCAGTTGAGGCCAAAGTGTGGATCAAAGTTATCATGGTTAGGTGAGGCCCATGTGGGGAACAGAGTATCCATGTCCCATTGATGCCAGGTGGGAAAAGAGTCACAAGGTCCAGACGAGGCCTAAGTGAGGAGTAGATTCACCAGGTCCTGTTGATGAACAGCTGAGGACCAGTGTCCCCAGCTCCGGGTGAGTCCCAGAGGGGGACCAGAGTCACCCGGTTCTGGTGATATCAAGGTGGGGACCAGAGTCACCACGTCAGGGTGAGGCCCAGAGGGAGATTAGAATCACTAGGTCCAGGTGAGGCCCCGCTGTGGAACTGAGAAAACAGGTCCCATGATGCCCATATGAGGACCTGAGTCACCAGGTCCAGGTGAGTTCCCTGTGGGAACCAGTCACCGCGTCCAGGTGAGGTCGAGGTGGGACCACAGTCACAAGGTTCAGGTGATGCGCAGGTGTCAACAGGATTCACCAAGTCCAGGTGAGTCCCAGGTGGCGACCAGTCACCATATCGAGGTGCGGAACACCTAAGGACCAGATTCTCGAAGCCCAAGTGAAGTCCAACGAGTGACCAGAGTCACCAGTTCAGGGTGAGGCCCAGTTGGGACCAGAGACATGAGGTCCAGGTGAGGCCCCGATGGGAAACACAGTCACCAGGTCCATGTGAGGCCAAACTGAGGACCAGAGTCACCAGATCCAGGTGAGGTCCATGTTGGAAAGAGAGTCACCAGGTCCAGGAGAGGTCCAGAAGGGGACCAGAGGCACCAGATGCAGGTGAGGTCCAGGTGGGGACCAGAGTCACCAGATGCAGGTGAAGCCCAGGTGGGCACAGAGTCACTAGGTCCAGATGAGGCCCAGGTGAGGACCAGAGTCACCAGGTCCAGATGAGGCACAGTTGGGGAGCATATTCACTAGGTCCCGGTGAGGCCCAGGTGAGGCCCAGAGTCACCAGGTCTAGCTGAGGCCTAGTGGGGTACCAGATTCACCTGGTCTAGGTGACATCCACATGGGGACCAGAGTTACCATGTCAGGATGAGGCCCAGAGTGGATCCAGAGTCATCATGTCCAGGAGAGGCTCAGGTGTGGTACAGAGTATCCTGTTCATAGTGGTCCACAGGGGAGGAACAGAGTCAGGAGATTGAGCTAGGCCCAGTTAGGATGAGAGTCACCAGTTCCAGGTGAGGCCAAGAAGTAGTCCACAGCAATCAGGTCCAGGTGGGGAACAAAGTCACCAGGACTGGGGGAGGCCCAGATGGGGACCACATTCACCCGGTCCAGGTGATTCCCAGGTTGTGACCAGAGTTACCAGTTCTGAGTGAGGACCAGGTAAGGACCAGATTCACCAGGTCCAAGTGAGGCCCACGTGGGACCTGTGTCACCAGGTATGGGTGAGGCCCAGGTGGCAAAACCACCCACCAGGTCCAGGTGAGGCCAACCTGCAGGCCATGCAGAGGAACCATGTCCCGATGAAGCCCAGGTAGGGACCAGAGTTACCAGGTCCAGGTGAAGCCAACCTACTGGCCATGCAGTGGAACCATGTCCCGATGATGCCCAGGTAGGGACCAGAGTTACCAGGTCCAAATGAGGCCCAGATGGAGCATATTCACTAGGACCAGGTGAGGCCCAGTTGAGGACCAGAGTCACCAGACCTGGTTGAGGCCCAGAGGGGTACCAGAATCACCTGGTCCAGGTGACATCCAGATGGGGACCAGAGTCACCAGGTCAGGGTGAGGCCCAGAGAGGTTTCAGAGTCATCATGTCCAGGTGAGGCTCAGGTGTGGAACAGAGTAATCAGGTACCAGTGATGCCCAGGTGAGTTCCAGAGTCACCAAATCTGGGTGACGCGCAGATAGGATCAGAGTCACCAGTTCCAGGTGAGGCAAAAAGAGTCCACAGCAATCAGGTCCAAGTGGAGAACAAAGTGGGGAACAAAGTCAACAGGACTGGGTGAGGCCCAGATGGGGACCAGATTCACCAGGCCCAGGATAGGCCAAGGTGGTGACCAGATTCCCCGGGTCTGGGAGAGGACCAGGTAAGGACCAGATTCACCAGGTCCAAGAGGCCCACGTGGGTACCTGAGTCACCAGGTATGTGTGAGGCCCTGGTGGCAAACCCTACTCACCAGGTCCAGGTGAGGCCAACCTGCAGGCCATGTGCGGAACCATGTCCCGATGATGCCCAGGTAGGGACGACAGTCACCAAGTCCAAATGAGGCCAAGATGGAGCATATTCACTAAGTCCACGTGAGGCCCAGTTGAGGACCAGAATCACCAGATCTGCTTGAGGCCTAGATGGGAACCAGAATCACCCAGTCCAGGTTACGTCCTAATGGGGACCAGAGTCACCAGGTCAGGGTGAGGCCCAGAGAAGTTCCAGAGTCATCATGACCAGGTGAGGCTCAGGTGTGGAACAGAGTCACCAGGTACGAATGATGCCCAAGTGAGGACCAGAGTCAACAGGTCTGGATGACGCGCAGATAGGATCAGAGTCACCAGTTCCAGGTGAGGCCAAGAAAGAGTCCACAGCAATCAGGTCAAGGTGTGGAACAAAGTCATCAAGAATGGGTGAGGCCCAGATTGGGACCAGATTCACCAGATCCAGGTGAGGCCCAGGTGGTGACCAGAGTCATCGGGTCTGGGAGAGGACCAGGTAAGGACCAGATTCACCAGGTCCAAGAGGCTCACATGGGGACCTGAGTCACCAGGTATGGGTGAGGCCCTAGAGGCAACCCACTCACCAGGTCCAGGTGAGGCCAACCTGCAGGCCAGAGTCACCAGATCCAGGTGAGGCCCTAGTGGGGACCGGAGTCACCAGGTAAATGTGAGTCTACAAGAACACCACAGTCACCAGGTCCAGGTGTGGTTCATGTGGGAACGAGAGTCACCAGGTCCAGGTGAGACCCATGTGGGGACCATAGTCCCCAGGTCCAGATTGAGGACTAGGTAGGGGGACCAGAGTCATCAGGACTTGTTGATGCCAAAGTGTGGAGCAAAGTTATCATGTCCAGGTGAGACCCAGGTGGGAAACAGAGTAACCATGTCCCATTGATGCCAGGTGGGAAAAGAGTCACAAGGTCCAGACGAGGCCTAAGTGAGGAGTAGATTCACCAGGTCCTGTTGAGGCCCAGCTGAGGACAAGTGTCGACAGCCCCGGGTGATTCCCAGAGGGGGACCAGAGTCACCCGGTCCTGGTGATATCCAGGTGGGGACCAGAGTCAGAGTCGTCCAGGTGAGGCCCCGATGTGGAACTGAGAAACCAGGTCCCATGATGCCCATATGATGACCTGAGTCACCAGGTCCAGGTGAGGTCCCTGTGGGAACCAGTCACCTCGTCCAGGTGAGGCCCAGGTGGGACCACAGTCACCAGGTCCAGGTGAGGCCCAGGTATATAAGAGAGTATCCAGGTCCCAGTGATTCCCATGTAGAACCAGAGTCACCAGATCCAGATGAGGCGCAGGTGGGGAACATGTTCACTAGGTCCCCGTGAGGCCCAGTTCAGGACCAGAGTCACCAGGTCAAGTTGAGTCCTAGAGGGATACCAGATTCACCTAGTCTAGGTGACATCCTGATGGGGACCAGAGTCATCATGTCACGGTGAGGCCCAGAGTGGATCCAGAGTCATCATGTCCAGGTGAGGCTCAGGTGTGGAACAGAGTATCCAGGTACTAATGGTCCATAGGTGAGGACCAGAGTCACCAGATCTGGGTGAGGCCCAGTTATGATCAGAGTCACAAGTTCCAGGTGAGGCCAAGAAAGAGTCCACAGCAATCAGGTCCAGGTGGGGTGACAAAGTCACCAGGACTGGATGAGGACCAGATGGGGACCAGATTAACCAGGTTCATGTGATTCCCAGGTGGTGACAGAGTTAGGAGTTCCGGGTGAGGACCAGGTAAGGACCAGATTCACCACGTCCAAGTGAGGCCCACGTGGGGACCTGTGTCACCAGGTATGGGTCAGCCCCAGGTGGCAACCCCACTCACTAGGTCCAGGTGAGGCCAACCTGGAGGCAATGCAGAGGAACCGTGTCCCGATGATGCCCAGGTAGGGACCAGAGTTACCAGGTCCAGCTGAGGCCAACCTACAGGCCATGCAGTGGATCCATGTCCCGATGATGCCCAGGTAGGGACCAGAGTCACCAGGTCCAAATGAGGCCCAGATGGAGCATATTCAATAGGTCCAGGTGAGGCCCAGTTGAGGACCAGAGTCACCAGAACTGGTTGAGGCCGAGAGGGGTACCAGAATCACCTGGTCCAGGTGACATCCAGATGGAGACCAGAGTCACCAGGTCAGGGTTAGGCCCAGAGTGGTTCGAGAGTCCAGAGCCTCATGTCCAGGTGAGGCTCAGGTGTGGAACAGAGTCACCAGGTACCAATGATGCCCAGGTGAGGACCAGAGTCACCAGGTCTGGGTGACAAGCAGATAGGATCAGAGTCACCAGGTCCAGGTGAGGCCATGAAAGAGTCCACAGCAATCAGGTCAAGGTGGGGAACAAAGTAACCAGGACTGAGTGAGGCCCAGATGGGGACCGGAATCACCAGGTCCAGGTGAGGCCCAGGTGGTGACCAGAGTCCCCGGGTCTGGGAGAGGACAAGGTAAGGACCAGATTCACCAGGTCCAAGAGGCACAGGTGGAGACGTGAGTCACCAAGTATGGGTGAGACCCAAGTGGCATCCCCACTAACCAGGTCCATGTGAGGCCAACCTGCAGGCCAAGTCACACGATTCACGTGAGGCCCTAGTGGGGACTGGAGTCACCAGTTAAAAGTGATTCTACAAGAACAACCCAGTCACCAGGACCTGGTGTGGTTAATGTGGGAACGAGAGTCACCAGAACCAGGTGAGACCCAGGTGGGGACCACAGTCACCAGGTCCAGATTGAGGCCTAGGTCGGGGGACCAGAATCATCAGGACCAGTTGAGGCCAAAGTGTGGAGCAAAGTTATCATGTCCATGTGAGGCCCAGGTGGGAAGAGTAACCATGTCCCATTGATGCCAGGTGGGAAAAGATTCACAAGGTCCAGACGAGGCCTTAGTGAGGAGTAGATGCACCAGGTCCTGTTGAGGCCCAGTTGAGGAGCAGTGTCCCCAGCTCCGGGTGACTTCCTGAGGGTGACCAGTGTCACCCGGTTCTGGTGACATCCAGGTGGGGAGCAGAGTCACCATATCAGGGTGAGGCACAGAGGGGGACGAGAATCACTAGGTACAGATGAGACCCCGATGTGGAACTGAGAACCCTGGTCCCATGATGCCTATATGAGGACCTGAGTCACCAGGTCCAGGTGAGGTCCCTGTGGGAACCAGTCACCTCGTCCAGGAGAGGCCCAGGTGGGACCACAGTCACCAGGTCCAGGTGAGGCCCAGCTATATAGAGAATATCCAGGTCCCAATGATGACCAGGTAAGGACCAGAGTCAACAGGTCCAGGAGAGGACCATATATGGATCAGAGTCATTGTGTTCCAGGTGAGGCCAGATGGAGACCAGAGGAACCAGGTCCAGGAGAGCCCCATATGGGAACCAGAGCCACCAGATCCAGGAGAGGTCCAGTTGGGACCACAGTCAGAAGGTCCAGGTGAGGCGCAGTTGGCAACAGGATTCACCAAGTCCAGGTGAGGCCCAGGTGGCCACCAGTCACCAGATCCAGATGCGGAGCAGATAAGGACCAGATTCACCAGGCCCAAGTGAAGCCCAAGGGGTGACCAGAGTCACCAGGTAAGGGTGAGGCCCAGAGGGGAACCAGAGTAACCAGTTTAGTTTGAGGCCCAGAATAGGACCAGAGGTCCCTGGACAAAGTGAGGCCCAGATGTGGAATAGAGTATCCAGGTCCCAATGATGCCTGGGTGAGGACCAGAGTCACTAGGGCCATGCAGGCCCAGATGCGGAACAGAATCACTAGGTCCTGGTGAGGCATAGAATAAGACCACAATCACCAGTATCAGGTGTGCCCCTTGTGGGAACCAGAGCCACTCTATCCAGCTGAGTCCTAGGTCCATGTGAGCCCCACGTCAGGACCAGATTCATCAGGTTGAATTGAAGCATAGCTGGGGACAAGAGTCACCAGGTCTCTGTGCGGCCTAGGTGGGGCAAGATTCAGCAGTTCTGAGTTAGGTCAAAGTGGGGACGAGAGACCCCAGTCCAAGAGAGGCCAAACAGAGGACCAGAGTCACCAGATCCAGGTGAGGTCCATGTTGGAAAGAGAGTCACCAGGTCCAGTAGAGGTCCAGGTGGAGACCAGAGTCACCAGATCCAGGTGAAGCCCAGGTGGGGACCAGAGTCACTAGGTCCAGATGAGGCCCAGGTGAGGATCAAAGTTACCAGATACACGTGAGCCCCCGGCGGGGATCAGAGCCAAAAGGTCCAGGTGAGGCCGGCTTAGGGACCATCGTCAACAGGTCTACGTTAGTCCCAGGTGTGGAACAAAGTAATCATGTCCAGGTGAGTCCCCGGTGGTGAGAAGAGTCACCACGTCCAGTTGAGGACCAATTGGGGACCAGGATCACCAGGTACAGGGGAGGCCCTTGAGAGAACCAGAGTCAACAGTTTGAGGTCAGGCGCAGGTGGCAACCAGGGTCAGCAGGTCCAAGTCAGGCCAAAGTGGGGTTCACAGTCACTAGAGCAAAGTGAGACCCAGAGGGGGACCAGAGTCACCTTGTCCAGGTGAGATCCAGTTGTGGAATACAGTCACCGGGTCCCAATTCTGCACAGTTGAGGACCATGGTCAACAGGGCCAGTTGAGGCCCAGATGGGGACCGGAGTCCCCAAATTCAGGTGAAGCCCAGGTGGGGACCACAGTCACCAGATCCAGGGTAGTCTCAGGTGGAGACCAGAATCACCAGGTCCTGGTGACGTGCAGGTGGCAACCACACTCACCAAGTCCCGGTGAGGCCCTGGTGGGGACCAGAGTCACGAGGTACATGAGAAGCTAGTAACACTGCAGCCACCAGGTCCACATGATGTCCATGTGGGAACGAGAATTACAAGTTACAGGTGAGGAGCAGGTGGGGATCTGAGTCATCATGTCCAGGTGAGACCCTGGTGGGAACCAGTGTCACCATGTCCAAGTGTGGACCAGGTGAAGACGAGAGTTAATAGGTCCGGCCGCGTCACTGTTGGTGAAGAGCGTAACCATATCTTGATGCTACTCAGGTGGGTACCAGATACAAGTCCTGGTGAGTGCCAGGTGGGACCAGAGACATGAGGTCCAGGTGAGGTACCGATGGAGACCACAGTCACCAGGTGAGGTGTGGCCATGCTTAGGATCAGAGTCACCACTTACAGGTGAGGTCCAGGGGGAGCCAGAGTCACATGGCACAGAAGAGGCCAAAGTCAGGACCAGAGTTACCACGATCAGGTCAGTCCCACTGGGAATAGAGTAACCACGTCCCGATGATGCCCAGGTAGAACCACAGTTACCAGGTCCAGGTGCGGCCAACCTAAAGGCCATGCAGTGGAACCTTGTCCTGATGATGCCCAGGTAGGGAAGAGAGTCACCAGGTCCAAATGAGGCCCAGATGGAGCATATTCACTAGGTCCAGACGAGGCCCAGTTGAGGATCAGAGACACCAGATCTTGTTTAGACCTAGAGGGGTACCAGAATCACCTGGTCCAGGTGACATCCAGATGGGGACCAGAGTATCCATGCCTGAGTCACGTGCAGAGAGGATAAGAGTCACCAGTTCCAGGTGAGGCCAAGAAAGAGTCCAAAGCAATCAGGTCCAGGTGGGGAACAAACTCACCAGGACTGGTTGAGGCCCAGATGGGGTAGAGATTCACCAGGTCCAGGTGAGGCCCAGGAGGTGACCAGAATCCCCGGGTCGGTGAGTGGACCATGTAAGGACCAGATTCACCAGGTCCAAGAGAACCACGTGGGTTCCTGAGTCACCAGGTATGGGTGAAGCTCAGGTGGCAACCCCACTCACCAGGTCCAGGTGAGGCCAACCTGCAGGCCAGAGTCACCAGATCCAGGTGAGGCCCTAAGGCGGACCGGTGTCACCAGGTAAATGTGAGTCTACAAGAAAACAACAGTCACCAGGTCCAGGTGTGTTTCATGTGGGAACGAGAGTCACCAGGTCCAGGTGAGACCCAGGTGGGGACCACAGTCACCAGGTCCAGATTGAGGCCTCGGTGGGGGGACGAGAGTCATCAGGAGCAGTTGAGGCCAAAGTGTGGAACAAAGTTATCATGTCCAGGTGAGGCCCAGGTGGGGAACAGAATAACCATGTCCCATTGATGTCAGGTAAGAAAAGAGTCACAAGGTCCAAACGAGGCCTATGTGAGGAGTAGATTCACCAGGTCCTGTTGAGGATCAGGTGAGGACCAGTGTCCCAGCTCCGGGTGAGTCCCAGAGGGGGACCAGAGTCACCTGGTTCTGGTGATATCCAGGTGGGGACCAGAATCACCACGTCCGGGTGAAGCCCAGAGGGGGACGAGAATCACTAGGTCCAGGTGAGGCCCCGATGTGGAACTGAGAAACCTGGTCCCATGATGCCCATATGAGGACCTGTGTCACCAGGTCCAGGTGAGGTCCCTGTGGGAACCAGTCACCTCGTCCAGGTGAGGTCCAGGTTGGACCACAGTCACAAGGTCCAGGTGAGGCGCAGGAGGCAACAGGATTCACCAAGTCCAGGTGAGGCCCAGGTGGCGACCAGTCACCAGATTCAGGTGCGGAACAGATAAGGACCAGATTCTCCAGGCCCAGGTGAAGCCCAACGGGGGACCAGAGTCACCAGGGCAGGGTGAGGCCCAGAGGGAGGACCAGGGTAACCAGTTTAGTTTGAGGCCCAGAATGGGACCAGAGGTCCCTGGTCAAAGTGAGGCCCAGGTGTGGAATAGAGTATCCAGGTCACAATGACGCCTGGTTGAGGACCAGAGTCACTAGGGCCATGCAGGCCCAGATGGGTAACAGAATCACCAGGTCCTAGTGAGGCATAGAATAAGACCACATTCAGCAGTATCAGGTGAGCCCCTTGTGAGAACCAGAGCCACTCTATCCAGCTGAGTCCCAGGTCCAGGTGAGTCCCAAGTGAGGACCAGATTCATCAGGTCGAATTGAGGCATAGCTGGGGACAAGAGTCACCAGGTCTGTGTGCGGCCTAGGTGGGCCAAGATTCAGCAGTTCTGAGTTAGGTCAAAGTGGGGACGAGAGACCCCAGTCCAGGTGAGGCCAAACTGAGGACCAGATTCACCAGATCCAGGTGAGGTCCATGCTGCAAAGAGAGTCACGAGGTCCTGGAGAGGTCCAGGTGGGGTCCAGAGTCACCAGATCCCTGTGAAGTTCAGGTGGGGACCAGAGTCACCAGATCCATGTGAAGCCCAGGTGGGGACCAGAGTCACTAGTTCCAGTTGAGGCCCAGGTGAGGACCAGAGATACCAGGTACACGTGAGGACCTGGTGCGGATCAGAGGCAACAGGTCCATGTGAGGCTGGCTTGGGGACCATGGTCAACAGGTCTACTTGAGGCCCAGGTGTGGAACACAATAAGCAGGTCCAGGTGAGTCCCCATTGGTGACAGGACTCACCACGTCCAGGTGTGGGCCAGGTCCCACCAGGATCACCAGGTCCAGGGAAGGCCCTTGAAAGAACCAGAGTCAACAGTTCGAGGTCAGGCGCAGGTGGCAACCACACTCACCCGGTCCCGGAGAGGCCCCGGTGGGGACCAGAGACACGAGGTACATGAGAAGCTAGAAACACTGCACCCACCATGTCCACATGATGTCCATGTGGGAACGAAAATCACCAGTTACATGTGAGGACCAGGTGGGGATCCGACTCACCATGTCCAGGTGAGACCCAGGTGGGAACCAGTGTCACCATGTCTTCGTGTGCCCCAGGTGAAGACCAGAGTTATTAGGTCCGGCTGGATGAGTGTTAGTGAACAGTGTAACCATATCCTGATGCTACCCAGGTGGGTACCATAGACACCAGGTCCTGGTGAGGCCCAGGTGTAACCGGAGACATGAGGTCCAGGTGAGGTCTCGATGGGAATCACAGTCACCAGGTCAGGTGAGCCCATGCTTAGGATCAGAGTCACCAGGTACAGGTGAGGCCCAGGTGGAGCCAGAGTCACCTGGTACAGAAGAGGCCAAAGTGAGGACCAGAGTTACCAGGATCAGGTCAGTCCCAGTGGGTAATACAGTAACCATGTCCCAATGATGCCCAGGTAGAATCAGAGTCACCAGGTCCAGTGAGGCGCAGGTGGGGAGAATATTCACTAGGTCCAGGTGAGGCCCAGATGAGGACCAGAGTCACCAGGTCTAGTTGACGCCTAGAGGGGTACCAGATTCACCTGGTCTAGGGGACATCCAGATGGGGACCAGAGTCACAATGTCAGGGTGAGGCCCAGAGGGCATCCAGAATCATCATGTCCAGGTGAGGTTCAGGTGTGGAACAGAGTATCCAGGTCATAATGGTCCACATGTGAGGACCAGAGTCACCAGATCTGGGTGAGGCACAGTTAGGAGCAGAGTCACAAGTTCCAGTTGAGGCCAAGAAGGAGTCCACAGCAATCAGGTCCAGGTGGGGATCAAAGTCACCAGGAATAGGTAAGGCCCAGATGGGGATCAGATTCACCAGGTCCACGTGATTCCCAGGTGGTGACAAGGGTTACCAGTTCCGGGTGAGGACCAGGTAAGGACCAGATTCACCAGGTCCAAGTGAGGCCCACGTGAGACCTGTGTCACCAGGTATGGGTGAGGCCCAGGTGGCAAGCCCACTCACCAGGTCTAGGTGAGGCCAACCTGCAGGCCATGCAGAGGAACCGTGTCCCGATGATGCCCAGGTAGGGACCAAAGACTTACCAGGTCCAGGTGAAGCCCAGATGGAGCATATTCACTAGGTCCAGGTGAGGCCCAGTTGAGGACCAGAGGCACCAGATCTCGTTGAGAACCAGAGGGGTACCAGAATCACCTGGTCCAAGTGGCATCCAGATGGAGACCAGAGTCACAAGGTTAGGGTGAGGCCCAGAGAGGTTCCAGAGTCATCATGTCCAGGTGAGGCTCAGGTGTGGAACAGAGTCACCAGGTACCAATCATGTCCAGGTGAGGACCAGTGTCTCCAGGTCTAGGTGACTCGCAGATAGGATCAGAGTCACCAGTTCCAGGTGAGGCCAAGAAAGAGTCCACAGCAATCAGGTCCAGGTGGGGAACAATGTCACCAGGACTGGATGACGCCCAGTTGGGGACCAGAAACACCAGGCCCAGGTGATTCCCAGGTGGTGACCAGAGTTACGAGTTCCGGGTGAGAACAAGGTAAGGACCAGATTCACCCGGTCCAAGTGAGGGCCACGTGGGGACCTGTGTCACCAGGCAAGGGTGAGGCACAGGTGACAACCCCACTCCCCAGGTCCAGGAGATGCCAAACTGCAGGCCATGCAGAGGAACCATGTCCCGATGATGCCCAGTAGGGACTAGAGTTACCTGGTCCAGGTGATGCCAACCTGCAGGCCATGTGTGGAACCATGTCCCGATGATGCACAGATAGGGACCAGAGTTACAAGGTCCAGGTAAGGCCAACCTGTAGGCCATGCAGTGGAACCATATCCCTATGGTGCCCAGGTAGGGACCAGAGTCACCAGGTCCAAATGAGGCCAAGATGGATCATATTCACTAGGTCCAGGTAAGGCCCAGTTGAGGACCAGAGTCACCATATATGGTTGAGTCCTAGACGGGTACCAGAATCCCGTGGTCCAGGTGACATCCAGATGGGGACCAGAGTCACCAGGTCAGGGTGAGGCCCAGAGAGGTTCCAGAGTCATCATGTCCAGGTGAGGCTCAGGTGTAGAACAGAGTCACCAGGTACCAATGATGCCCATGTGAGGACCAGAGTCACCAGGTCTGGGTGACGAGCAGATAGGATCAGAGTCACCAGTTCCAGGTGAGGCCAAGAAAGAGTCCACAGCAATCAGGTCCCGGTGGGGAACAAAGCCACAGGGACTGGGTGAGGCCTAGATGGGGACCAGATTCACCAGGTCCAGGTGAGGCCTAGGTGGTGACCAGAGTCCCCGGGTCTGGGAGAGGACCAGGTAAGGACCAGATTCACCAGATCCAAGAGGCCCACGTGACGATAGAGTCACCAGGTATGGGTGAGGTCCTGGTGGCAAACCCACTCACCAGGTCCAGGTGAGGCCATCATGCAGGCCAGAGTCACCAGATCCAGGTGAGTCCCTAGTGGGGACCGGCGTCACCAGGTAAATGTGAGGTCTACAAAAACACCACAGTACCAGGTCCAGGTGTGGTTCATGTGGGAAAGAGAGTCACCAGGTCCAGGTGAGACCCAGGTGGGGACCACAGTCACCAGGTCCAGATTGAGGCCTCGGTGGGGGGACCAGAGTCATCAGGACCAGTTGAGGCCAAAGTATGGAGCAAAGTTATCATGTCCAGGTGAGGCCCAGGTGGGGAACAGAGTAACCATGTCCCATTGATGCCAAGTGGGAAAAGAGTCACAAGGTCCAGACGAGGCCTAAGTGAGGAGTAGATTCACCAGGTCCTGTTTAGGCCCAGTTAGGACCAGTGTCCCCAGCTCCGCGTGAGTCCCAGAGGGGGACCAGAGTCACCGGTTCTGGTGATATCCAGATGGGGACCAGAGTCACCACGTCAGGGTGAGGCCCAGAGGGGGCGAGAGTCACTAAGTCCAGGTGAGGACCCGATGTGGAACTGAGAAACCAGGTCCCAATATGCCCATATGAGGACCTGAGTCACCAGGTCCAGGTGAGGTCCCTGTGGGAACCAGTCACCTCGTCCAGGTGAGACCCAGGTGGGACCACACTGACCAGGCCAAGTTATATAAGAGAGTATCCAGGTCCCAATGATGCCCAGGTTAGGACCAGAGTCAACAGGTCCAGGAGAGGCACAAATATGGATCAGAGTCATTGTGTTCCAGGTGAGGCCAGATGGAGACCAGCGGAACCAGGTCCAGGAGAGCCCCATATGGGAACCAGAGCCACCAGATCCAGGTGAGGTCCAGGTGGGACCACAGTCACAGGGTCCAGTGAGGGGCAGGTGGCAACAGGATTCACCAAGTCCAGGTGAGGCCCAGGTGGCGACCACTCACCAGATCCAGGTGAGGACCAACTAAGGACCAGATTCACCAAGCCGAAGTGAAGCCCAAGGGGTGACCAGATTCAACAGGTAAGGGTGAGTCCCAGAGGGGGAACCAGAGTAACCAGTTTACTTTGAGGCCCAGAATGGGACCAGAGGTCCCTGGTCAAAGTGAGGCCCAGGTGTGGAATAGAGTATCCAGGTCCCAATGATGCCTGGGTGAGGACAGAGACACTAGGGCCATGCAGGCCCAGATGGGGAACAGAATCACTAGGTCCTGGTGAGGCATAGAAAAAGTCCTCAGTCACCAGTATCAGGTGAGCCCTTTGTGGGAACCAGAGCCACTCTATCCAGCTGAGTCCCAGGTCCATGTAAGGCCCACGTGAGGACCAGATTCATCAGGTCGATGAGGCATAGCTGGGGACAAGAGTCACCAGGTCTGGGTGCGGCCTAGGTGGGGCAAGATTCAGCAGTTCTGAGTTAGGTCCAAGTGGGGACGAGAGACACCAGTTCCAGGTGAGTCCAAACTGAGGACCAGAGTCACCAGATCCATGTGAGGTCCATGTTGGAAAGAGAGTCACCAGGACCAGGAGAGGTCCAGGTGGGGACCAGAGTCAACAGATCCAGGTGAAGTCCAGGTGGGGACCAGAGTAACCAGATCGAGGTGAAGCCCAGGTGTGGACCAGAGTCACTAGGTGCAGATGAGGCCCAGGTGAGGAACAGAGTTACCAGGTACACGTGAGGCGCTGGTACGTATCAGAGGCAACAGGTCCATGTGAGGCCGGCGTGGGGACCATGGTCAACAGGTCTACTTGAGGCCCATGTGTGGGACACAGTAACCAGGTTCAGGTGAGTCCCCGGTGGTGACAAGAGTCACCACGTCTTGGTGAGGGCCAGGTGGGGACCAGGATCACCAGGTCCAGGGGAGGCCCTTGAAAGAACCAGAGTCAACAGTTCGACGTCAGGCGCAGGAGGCAACCAGGGTCACCATGTCCAAGTCAGGCCAAAGTGGGGTTCACAGTCACTAGGGCACGGTGAGACCCAGAGGGGGACCAGAGTCACCTGGTCCAGGTGAGGTCCAGTTGTGGAACACAGTCGCCGGGTCCCAATTTTGCCCAGTTGAGGACCATGGTCAACTGGGTCAGGTTAGGCCCAATGGGGACCAGAGTCCCCAAATCCAGGTGAAGCCCAGGTGGGGACCACAGTCACCAGATCCAGGGTAGTCTCGGGTTCAGACCAGAATCACCAGGTCCAGGTGAGTTGCAGGTGGCAACCACACACACCAGGTCCCGGTTAGGCCCTGGTGGGGACCAGAGTCACGAGGTACATTGGAAGCTAGAAACACTACAGCGAAAAGGTCCCCATGATGTCCATGTGGGAACGAGAATCAACAGTTACAGGTGAGTACCAGGTGGTGAACTGACTCTCCATGTAGAGGTGAGACCCAGGTGGGAACCAGTGTCACCATGTCCAGTGTGGCCCAGGTGAAGACCAGAGTTAATAGGTCCGGTTGGGTCACTGCTAGTGAACAGTGTAACCATATCCTGATGCTACCCAGGTGGTTAACAGAGACACCAGGTCCTGGTGAGGTCCAGGTGGGACCAGAGACATGAGGTCCAGGTGAGGTCCCACTGGGATCCACAGTCACCACGTCAGGTGAGGCCATATTAGGATCAGAGTCACCAGTTACAGGTGAAGCCCAAGTGGATCAGAGTCACCTGCTACAGAAGAGGCCAAAGTCAGGACCAGAGTTACCAGGATCAGGGCAGTCCCATTGGGGTATAGAGTAACCATGTCCCGGTGATGCCCAGGTAGACCCAGAGTCACCAGGTCCAGATGAGGCGCAGGTGGGGAGCATATTCACTAGGTCCCGGTGAGGCCCAGTTGAGGACCAGAGTCACTAGGTCTAGTTGAGGTCTAGAGGGGTACCAGATTCACCTGGTCTAGGTGACATCCAGATGGGGACCAGAGTCACCATGTCAGGCAGAGGCCCAGAGGGGTTCCAGAGTCATCATGTCCAGGTGAGGCTCAGGTGTGGAAGAAAGTATCCAGGTCATAATGGTCCACAGGTGAGGACCAGAGACACCAGATCTCGGAGAGGCCCAGTTAGGATCAGTGTCACCGGTTCCAGTTGACGCCAAGAAGGAGTCCACAGCAATCAGGTCCAGGTGGGGAAAAAATTCACCAGGACTGGGGGAGGACTAGATGCGGACCAAATTCACCAGGTCATGGTTATTCCCAGGTAGTGACCAGAGTTACCGTTCCAGGTGAGGACCAGGTAAGGTCCAGATTCACCAGATCCAAGTGAGGCACACGTGCGGACCTGTGTCACCAGGTATGGGTGAGGTCCAGGGGACAACCCCACTCACCAGGTCCATGTGAGGACAACCTGCTGGCCATGCAGAGGAACCGTGTCTCGATGATGCCCACGTAGGGACTAGAGTTACCAGGTCCAGGTGAGGCCAACCTGCAGGCCATGCAGTGGAACCATGTCCTGATGATGCCGAGGTAGGACAATATTTACCAGGTCCAGGTGAGGCCAACCTGCAAGTCATGCAGTGGAACCATGTCCCGATGATGCCCAGGTAGGGACCAGAGTCACCAGGTCCAAATGAGGACAGATCGAGCATATTCACTAGGTGCAGGTGTGGCCCAGTTGAGGACCAGAGTCACCAGATCTGGTTGAGACCTAGAGGGGTAGCAGATTCACCTGGTCCAGGTGACATCCACATGGGGACCAGAGTCACCAGGTCAGGGTGAGGCCTAGAGAGGTTGCAGAGTCATCATGTCCAGGTGAGGCTCAGGTGTGGAACAGAGTCATCAGGTACCAATTATGCCCTGGTGAGGACCAGAGTCACCAGGTATGGGTGACGCGCAGATAGGATCAGAGTCACCAGATCCAGGTGAGGCCAAGAAAGAGTCCACAGCAATCAGGTCCAGGTGGGGAACAAAGTCACCAGAACTGGGCGAGGCCCAGATGGGGACCAGATTCAACAGGACCAGGTGAGGCCCAGATGGTGACCAGAGTCCCCGAGTCTGGGAGAGGACCAGGTAAGGACCAGATTCACCAGCTCCAAGAGGCCCACTTAGGGACCTGAGTCACCAGGTATGGATGAGGCCCAGGTGGCAACCCCAATCACCAGGTGCAGGTGAGGCCAACCTGCAGGCCAGAGTCACCAGATCCAGGTGAGAACCTAGTGTGGACCAGAGTCACCAGGTAAATGTGAGTCTACAAGAAAACCACAGTCACCAGGTCCAGTTTTTGTTCAAGTGGGAACGAGAGTCACCAGGTCCAGGTGAGACCCAGGTGGGGACCACAGTCACCAGGTACAGATTGAGGCTTAGGTGGGTGATCCAGTGTCATCAGGACCAGTAGAGGCCAAAGTGTGGAGCAAAGTTATCATGTCCAGGTGAGGCCCAGGTGGAGAACAGAGTAACCATGTCCCACTGATGCCAGGTGGGAAGAGTCACAAGGTCCAGACGAGGTCTAAGTGAGGAGTAGATTCACTAGGTCCTGTTGAGGCCCAGTTGAGGACCAGTGTCCACAGCTGCGGATGAGTCCCAGAGGGGGACCAGAGTCACCCGGTTCTGGTGGTATCCAGATGGTGACCAGAGTCAGCACGTCACGGTGAGGCCAAGAGTGGGACGAGAATCACTAGGTCCAGGTGAAGCCACGATGTGGAATTGAGAAACCAGGTTCCATGGTGCAATAAGAGGACCTGAGTCACCAGGTCCATGTGAGGCCCCGGTGGGAACCAGTCACCTCGTCCACGTGAGGCCCAGGTGGGACCACAGTCACCAGGTCCAGGTGTGGCCCCGGTATATAAGAGAGTATCCAGGTCCCAATGATGCCCAGGTAAGGACGAGAGTCAACAGGTCCAGGACAGGCCCAAATATGGATCAGAGTCATTGTGTTCCAGGTGAGGCCCGAAGGAGACCACAGGAACCAGGTCCAGGAGAGCCCCATATGGGAACCAGAGCCACCAGATCCAGGTGAGGTCCAGGTGGGACCACAGTCACAAGGTCCAGGGGAGGCGCAGGTGGCAACAGGTTTCACCAAGTCCAGGTGAGGCCCAGTTGGCGATCAGTCACCAGATCCAGGTGCGGACCAGCTAAGGACCAGATTCACCAGGCCCAAGTGAAGCCCAGGGGGTGTCCAGAGTCACCAGGTATGGGTGAGGCCCAGAGGGGGAACCAGAGTAACCAGTTTAGTTTGAGACCCAGAATGGGACCAGAGGTCACTGGTCAAAATGAGGCCCAGGTGTGGAGTAGAGTATCCAGGTCCCAAAGACACCTGGGTGAGGACTAGAGTCACTAGGGCCATGCAGGCCCAGATGGGGAACAGAATCACTAGGTCCTGTTGAGGCATTGAATAAGACCACACTCAGCAGTATCACGTGAGACCCTTGTGGGAACCAGAGCCACTCTATCCAGCTGAGTCCCAGGTCCATGTGAGGCCCATGTGAGGACCAGATTCATCAGGTCGAATTGAGGCAACGCTGGGGACAAGAGTCACCAGGTCTGGGTGCGGCCTAGGTGGGGCAAGATTCAGCAGTTCTGAGTTAGGTCAAAGTGGGGACGAGAGACACCAGGTCCATGTGAGGCCAAACTGAGGACCAGAGTCACCAGATCCAGGCGAGGTCCATGTTGGAAAGAGAGTCACCAGGTCAAGGAGCGGTCCAGGTGGGGACCAGAGTCACCAGATCCAGGTGAAGTCAAGGTGGGGACCAGAGTCACCAGATCCAGGTGAAGCCCAGGTGGGGACCAGAGTCACTAGGTCCAGATGGGGCCCAGGAGAGGACCAGTGTTACCAGGTACACGTGAGGCCCCGGTGGAGATCAGAGGCAACAGGTCCATGTGAGGCCGGTTTGGGGACCATGGTCAACAGGTCTATTTGAGGTCCAGGTGTGGAACACAATAACCAGGTCCAGGTGAGTCCCCGGTGGTGACAAGAGTCACCACGTCCAGGTGAGGCCCAGGTGGGGACCAGGATCACCAGGTACAGGGGAGGCCCTTAAAAGAACCAGAGTCTACAGTTCGAGGTCAGGCACGGGTGGCAACCAGGGTCAGCAGATCCAAGTCAGGCCAAAGTGGGGTTCCCAGCACTAGGGCACGGTGAGACCCAGAGGGGGACCAGAGTCACCTGGTCCAGGTGAGGTCCAGTTTGGAACACAGTCACCGGGTCCCAATTTTGCCCAGTTGAGGACCACGGTCAACTGAGCCAGGTGAGGCCCAGATGGGGACCGGAGCCCCAAATCCAGGTAAAGCCCAGGTGGGGACCACAGTCACCAGATCCAGGGTAGTCTCGGTTACAGACCAGAATCACCACGTCCAGGTCAGGTGCAGGTGGCAACCACACTCACCAGGTCCCGGTGAGGCCCTGGTGGGGACCAGAGCCACGAGGTACATGAGAAGCTAGAAACACTGCAGCCACCAGGTCCACATGATGTCCATGTGGGAACGAGAATCACCAGTTACAGGGGAGGACCATTGGGGATCCGACTCACCATGTCCAGGTGAGACCCAGGTGGGAACCAGTGTCACCATGTCCAGTGTGGCCCAGGTGAATACCAGAGTTAATAGGTCCGGCTGCGTCATTGTTAGTGAACAGTGTAACCATATCCTGATGCTACCAAGGAGGGTACCAGAGACACCAGGTCCTGGTGAGGCTCAGGTGGGACCGGAGACATGAGGTCCAGGTGAGGTCCCGATGGGAACCACAGTCACCAGGTCAGGTGAGGCCATGCTTAGGATCAGAGTCACCAGTTACAGGTTAGGCCCAGGTGGAGCCAGAGTCACCTGGTACAGAAGAGGCCAAAGTCAGGAGCAGAGTTACCAGGATCAGGTCAGTCCCAGTGGGGAATAGAGTAACCATGTCCCGATGATGCCGAGGGAGAACCAGAGTCACCAGGTCCAGATGAGTCGAAGGTGGGGAGCATGTTCACTAGGTCCTGGTGAGGCCCAGTTGAGGATCAGAGTCACCAGGTCAAGTTGAGGCCTAGAGGTGAACCAGGTTAACCTGGTCTAGGTGATATCCAAAAGGGGACCAGCGTCACCATGTCAGGGTGAGGCCCAGAGGGGATCCAGAGTCATCATGTCCAGGTGAGTCTCAGGTGTGGAGCAGAGTATCCAGGTCATAATGGTCCACAGGTGAGGACCAGAGTGACCAGATCTGGGTGACGCGCAGATAGGATCAGAGTCACAAATCCAGGTGAGGCCAAGAAAGTGTCCACAGAAATCAGGTCCAGGTGGTGAACAATGTCACCAGGACTGGGTGAGGCCCAGATGGGGACCAGATTCACCAGGTCCAGGTGAGGCCCAGGTGTTGAGCAGAGTCCCTGGGTCTGGCAGAGGACCAGGTAAGGACCAGGTTCACCAGGTTCAAGAGACCCACGTGGGGAATTAGTCACCAGTTATGGGTTAGGACCAGGTGGCAACCCCACTTACCAGGTCCAGGTGACGCCAACCTGCAGGCCAGAGTCACCAGGTCCAGGTGAGACCCAGGTGGGGACCACAGTCACCAGGTGCAGTTTGTGGCTTACGTGGGGGGACAGAGTCATCAGGACCATTTGAGGCCAAAGTGTGCAGCAAATTTATCATGTCAAAGTGAGGCCCAGGTGGGGAACAGAGTAACCATGTCCAATTGATGCCAGGTGGAAAAAGAGTCACAAGGTCCAGATGAGGCCTAAGTGAGGAGTAGATTCACCAGGTCCTTTTGAGGCCCAGTTGAGGACCAGTGTCACCAGCTCCGGGTGAGTCCCAGAGGGGGAACAGAGTCACCCGGTTCTGGTGATATCCAGGTGGGGACCAGAGTCACCACGTCAGGGTGAGGCCCAGACGGGGACGAGAATCACTAGGTCCAGGTGAAGCCCCGATGTGGAACTGAGAAACCAGGTCCCATGATGCCCATTTGAGGACCTGAGTCACCAGGTCCAGGTGAGGTCCCTGTGGGAACCAGTGACCTCATCCAGGTGAGGCCCAGGTGGGACCACAGTCATCAGGTCCAGGTGAGGCCCAGGTATATAAGAGAGTATCCAGGTCCCAATGATGCCCAGGTAAGGACGAGAGTCAACAGGTCCATGAGAGGCCCAAATATGGATCAGAGTCATTGTGTTCCAGGTGAGGCCAGATGGAGACCACAGGAACCAGGTCCAGGAGAGCCCCATATGGGAACCAGAGACACCAGATCGAGGTGAGGTCCACGTGGGACCACAGTTACAAGGTCCAGGTGAGGCGCTGATGGCACCAGGGTTCACCTAGTCCAGGTGAGGCCCAGGTGGCGACCATTCACCAGATCCAGGTGAGGACCAGCTAAGGACCAGATTCACCAGGCCCATGTGAAGCCCAAGGGGTGACCAGAGTCACCAGGTAAGGGTGAGGCCCAGAGGGGGAACCAGAGTAACCAGTTTAGTTTGCGGCCCAGAATGCGCCAAAGGTCCCTGTTCAAAGTGAGGCCCAGGTGTGGAATAGAGTATCCAGGTCCCATTGGTTCCTGGGTGAGGACTAGAGTCACTAGGGCCATGCAGGCCCAGATGGGGAACAGAATCACTAGGTCCTGGTGAGGCATAGAATAAGACCACACTCAGTAGTATCAGGTGAGCCCCTTGTGGGAACCAGAGCCACTCTATCCCGCTGAGTCCCAGGTCCATGTGAGGCCCACGTGAGGACCAGATTCATCAGGTCGAATTGAGGCATAGCTGGGGACAAGAGTCACCAGGTCTGGGTGCGGCCTAGGTGGGGCAAGATTCATCAGTTCTGATATAGGTCAAAGTGGGGCCGAGAGACACCAGGTCCAGGTGAGGCCAAACTGAGGACCAGAGTCACCAGATCCAGGTGAGGTCCAGGTGGGGACCAGAGTCACTAGGTCCAGATGAGACACAGGTGGGGACCAGAGTTACCAGTTACACGTGAGGCCCAGCTGGGGATCAGAGACAACAGGTCCATGTGAGGCCGGCTTGGGGACCATGGTCAACAGGACTACTTGAGGCCCAGGTGTGGAACACAGTAAGCAGGTCCAGGTGAGGCCCCGGTGGTGGCAAGTGTCAACACGTCCAGGTCAGTCCCAGGTGGGCACCAGGATCAACATGTACAGGGGAGGCACTTGAAAGAACCACAGTCAACAGTTCGAAATCAGACACAGGTGGCAACCAGGGTCAGAAGGTTCAAGTCAGGACAAAGTGGGGTTCACAGTCACTACGGCACGGTGATACCCTGAGTGGGACCAGAGTCACCTGGCCCAGTTGAGGTCCAGTTGTGGAACACAGTCACCAGGTCGCAGTTTTGCCAGGTTGAGGACCATGGTCAACAGGGCCAGGTGAGGCCCAGATGGGGACCTGAGTCCCCAAAGCAGTGAAGCCGAGGTGGGGACCACATCACCATATCCATGGTAGTCTCACGTGCAGACCAGAATCATCAGGTCCAGGTGAGGTGCAGGTGGCAACCAAACTCACCAGGTCCCGGTGAGGCCCTGGTGGGGACCAGAGTCACGAGGTACATGAGAATCTAGAAACACTGCAGCCACCAGGTCCACATGATGTACATATGGGAACGAGAATCACCAGTTACAGGTGAGGACCAGGTGGGGATCCGACTCACAATGTCCAGGTGAGACCCATGTGGGAACCAGTGTCACCATGTCCAGTTGTGGCCCAGGTGAAGACCAGAGTTAATAGGTCCGGCTGGGTCACTGATAGTGAACAGTGTAACCATATCCTGATGCTACCCAGGTGGGTACCAGAGACGCCAGGTCCTGGTGAGGCCCAGGTGGGACCAGAGACATGAGGTCCAGGTGAGGTCCGATGAGAACCACAGTCACCAGGTCAGGTGAGGCCATGCTTTGGATCAGAGTCACCAGTTACTGGTGAGACCCAGGTTTGAGCCAGAGTCACCTGGTACAGAAGATGCCAACGTCAGGACCAGAGTTACCAGGATCAGGTCTGCCCAGTGGGGAATAGAGTAACCATGTCCCGGTGATGCACAGGTAGAACCAGAGTCACCAGGTCCAGATGAGGCGCAGGTGGGGAGCATGTTCACTAGGTCCCGGTGAGGCCCAGTTGAGGCCCAGAGTCACCAGGACAAGTTGAGGCCAAGAGGGTTTCCAGATTCACCTGGTCTAGGTGACATCCAGACGGGGACCAGAGTCACCATGTCAAGGTGAGGCCCAGAGGGGATCCAGAGTCAGCATGTCCAGGTGAGGCTCAGGTGTGGAACAAAGTATCCAGGTCATAATGGTCCACAGGTGAGTAGCAGAGTCACCAGATCTGGGTGAGGCCCAGTTAGGATCAGAGTCAACAGTTCCAGGTGAGGCCAAGAAGGAGTCCACAGCAATCAGGTCCAGGTCGGGAAGAAAGTCAACAGGACAGGGTGAGGCCCAGATGGGGACCAGAATCACCAGGTCCAAGTGAGGCCCACGTGGGGACCTGTGTCACCAGGTATTTGTGAGCCCCAGGTGGCAACCCCACTCACCAGGTCCGGCTGAGGCCAACATGCTGGCCATGCAGAGGAACCGTGTCCCGATGATGTCCAGGTAGGGACCAGAGTTACCAGGTCCAGGTGAGGCCAACCTGCAGGCCATGCAGTGGAACCATGTCCCGATGGTGCCCACGTAGGTACCAGAGGCACGAGCTCCAAATGAGGCCCAGATGGAGCATATTCACTAGGTCCAGGTGAGGCCCAGTTGAGGACCAGAGTCACCAGATCTGGTTGAGGCCTAGAGAGGTACCAGAATCCCCTGGTCCAGGTGACATAGAGATGGGGACCAGAGTCACCAGGTCAGGGTGAGGCACAGAGAGGTTCGAGAGTCATCATATCCAGCTGAGGCTCAGCTGTGGAACAGAGTCACCAGGTACCAATGATGCCAGGTGAGGACCAGAGTCACCAGGTCTGGGTGACGCGCAATTAGGATCAGAGTCACCAGGTCCAGGTGAGGTCAAGAAAGAGTCCACAGCAATCAGGTCCAGGTGGGGAACAAAGTCACCAGGACTGGGTGAGGCCAGGTGGGGACCAGATTCACCAGGTCCAAGTGAGGCCCAGGTGGTGACCAGAGTCCCCGGTTCTGGGAGAGGACCAGGTAAGGACCAGAATCACCAGGTCCAAGAGGCCCACGTGGGGACCTGAGTCACCAGGTATGGGTGAGGTCCAGGTGGCAACCACAATCACCAGGTCCAGGTGAGGCCAGCCTGCAGGCCAGAGTCACCAGATCCAGGTGAGGCCCGGTGGGGACGGGAGTCACAAGGTAAATGTGAGTCTACAAGAACACCACAGTCACCAGGTCCAGGTGTGGTTCATGTGGGAACAGGAGTCACCAGATCCAGCTGAGAATCAGTTGGGGACAAGTCACCAGGTCCAGATTGAGGCCTAGGTTGGGGGACGAGAGTCATCAGGACCAGTTGAGGCCAAAGTGTGCAGCAAAGTTATGTCAAGGTGAGGACCAGGTGGGGAACAGAGTAACCATGTCCCATTGATGCCAGGTGGGAAAAGAGTCACAAGGTCCAGACGAAGCCTAAGTTTGGAGTAGATTCACCAGGTCCTGTTGAGGCCCAGTTGAGGACCAGTGTCCCCAGCTCCTTGTGTGTCACCCGGTTCTGGTGATATCCAGGTAGGGACCAGTGTCACAAGTCAGGGTGAGGCCCAGTGGGGGACGAGAATCACTAGGTCCAGGTGAGGCCCCGATGTGGAACTGTGAAACCAGGTCCCAAGATGCCCATATGAGGACCTGAGTCACCAGGTCCAGGTGATTTCCCTGTGGGAACCACTCACCCCGTCCAGGTGAGGCCCAGGTGGGACCACAGTCACCAGGTCGTGGTGAGGTCCAGGTATATAAGATAGTATCCAGGTCCCAATGTTGCACAGGTAAGGATCAGAGTCAACAAGTCCAGGAGAGGTCCAAATATGGATCAGAGTCATTGTGTTCCAGGTGAGACCAGATGGAGACCACAGGAACCAGGTCCAGGAGAGCCCCTTATGGGAACCAGATCTACCAGATCCAGGTGAGGTCCAGGAGGGACCACAGTCACAAGGTCCAGGTGAGGCGCAGGTGGCAACATGATTCACCAAGTCCAGGTGAGGCCCACGTGGTGACCTGTCACCAGATCCAGGTGCGGACCAGCTAGGTACCAGATTCACCAGGCCCAAGTGAAGCCCAAGGGGTGACGAGAGTCAACAGGTAAGGGTGAGGTCCCGAGGGGGAACCAGAGTAACCAGTTTAGTTTGAGGCCCAGAATGGGACCAGAAGTCCCTGGACAAAGTGAGGCCCAGGTGTGGAATAGAGTATCCACGTCCCAATGATGCCTGGGTGAGGACCAGATTCACTAGGGCCATGAAAGCCCAGATGGGGACCAGATTCACCCGGTCCAGGTGATTCCCAGGTGGTGACCAGAGTTACCAGTTCTGGGTGAGGACCAGGTAGGTACCAGATTCACCAGGTCCAAGTGAGGCCCACGGGGGGACCTGTGTCACCAGGTATGGATGAGGCCCTGGTGGCAACCCCACTCACCAGGTCCAGGTGAGGCCAACCTGCAGGCCATGCAGAGGAACCGTGTCCCGATGAAGCCCAGGTAGGGATCAGAGTTACCAGGTCCAGGTGAGGCCAACCTGCAGGCCATGCAGAGGAACTGTGTCCCGATGAAGCCCAGGTAGGTACCAGAGTCACCAGCTCCATATGAGGCCCAGATCGAGTATATTCACTAGGTCCAAGTGAGGCCCATTTGAGGACCAGAGTCACCAGACCTGGTTGAGGCCTAGAGGGGTACCAGAATCACCTGGTCCAGGTGACATCCAGATGGGGACCAGAGTCACCAGGTCAGGGTGAGGCCCAGAGAGGTTCCAGAGTCACCAGTTCCAGGTGAGGCAAAGAAAGAGTCCACAGCAATCAGGTCCAGGTGCGGAACAAAGTAAACAGGACTGGGTGAGGCCCAGATGGGGACAAGATTCACCTTGTACAGGTGAGGCCCAGGTGATGACCAGAGACCCCAGGTTGGGAGAGGACCAGGTAAGGACCAGAATCACCAGGTCCAAGAGGCCGACGTGGGACCTGAGTCACCAGGTATGGGTGAGCCCCAGGTGGCAATCCCACTCACCAGTTCCAGGTGAGGCCAACCTGCAGGCCATGTAGTGGAACCATGTCCCGATGTTGCCCAGGTAGGGACCCGAGTCACCAGGTCCAAATGAGGCCAAGATGGAGCATATTGTCTAAGTCCAGGTGAGTCCCAGTTGAGGACCAGAGTCACCAGATCTGGTTGAGGCCTAGAGGGGTACCAGAATCACCTGGTCCAGGTTACATCCTAATGGGGACCAGAGTCACAAGGTCAGGGTGAGGCCCAGAGTGGTTCCAGAGTCATGATGTCCAGGTGAGGCTCAGATGTGGAACAGAGTATCCAGGTCATAATGGTCCACAGGTTAAGACCAGATTCAGCAGATTTATGTGAGGCCCACTTAGGATCAGAGTAACTAGTTCCAGGTGAGGCCAAGAAGGAGTCCACAGCAATCAGGTCCAGGTGGGGAACAAAGTCGCCAGGACTGGGAGAGGCCCAGACGGGGACCAGATTCACAAGGTCCAGGAGATTCCCAGATGATGACCGGAGTTACCAGTTCCGGGTGAGGACCAGGTAAGGACCAGGTTCACCAGGTCGAAGTGTGGCCCACGTGGGGACCCGTGTCACCAGGTATGGGTGAGACCCAGGTGGCAACCACACTCACCAGGTCCAGGTGAGGCCAACCTGCAGGCAATGCAGAGTAACCATGTTCTGATGATGCCCAGGTAGGGACCAGAGTTCCAGGTCCAAATGAGGCCCAGATGGATTATATTCACTTGGTCCAGGTGAGGCCCATGTGAGGACCAGAGTCACCAGATCTGGTTGACCCTAGAGGGGTACCAGAATCACCTGGACCAGGTGAAATCCAGATGGGGACGAGAGTCACCAGGTCAGGGTGAGGCCTAGAGAGGTTCCAGAGTCATCCTGTGCAGGTGTGACTCTGGTGTGGAAGAGAGTATCCAGGTCATAATTGTCCATAGGTGAGGACCAGAGTCACCAGATCTGGGTGAGGCCCAGTTAGGAACAGAGTCACCAGTTCCAGGTGAGGTCAAGAAGGAGTCCACAGCAATCAGGTCCAGGTGGGGAACAAAGTCATCAGGACTGGGTGAAGCCCAGATGGGGACCAGATTCACCAGGTCCACGTGATTCCCAGGTGGTGACCAGATTTACCAGATTCACCAAGTCCAGGTGATTCTCAGAAGGTGACCAGAATTACCAGATACACCAGATCCAAGTTAGACCCACGTGGGGACCTGTGTCACCTAGTATGGGTGAGGCCCAAGTGGTAACCGCACTCACCAGGTCCAGGTGAGGCCATCCTGCAGGCCTTGCAGTGGAACCACGTCCCGAAGATGCCCATCTAGGGACTAGAGTTACCAAGTCCAGGTGAGGACAACCTGCAGGCAAGAGTCACCAGATCCAGGTGGGGACCAGAGTCTCCAGGTAAATGTGAGTCTACAAGAACACCACAGTCACCAGGTCCAGGTGTGGTTCCTGTGGGAACGAGAGTCACCAGGTCCAAATTAGGCCCAGATGGAGCATATTCACTAGGTTCAGGTGAGGCCCAGTTGAGGACCAGAGGCACCAGAACTGGTTGAGGCCTAGAGGGGTACCAGAATCACCTGGTCCAGTGACATCCAGATGGTGATCAGAGTCACCAGGTCAGGGTGAGTCCCAGCCAGGTTCCAGAGTCATCATGTCCAGGTGAGGCTCAGATTCGAACAGAGTCACCAGGTACCAATGATGCCCAGGTTAGGACCAGAGTCACCAGGTCTGAGTGACGCGCAGATAGGATCAGAGTCACCAGATCCAGGTAAGGCCCTAGTGGGGACCGGAGACACCAGGTAAATGTGAGACTACAAGAACACCACAGTCATCAGGTCCAGGTGTGTTTCATGTGGGAATGAGAGTCACAGGTCCAGGTGAGAACCAGGTGGGGACCACAGTCACCAGGTCCAAATTGAGGTCTAGATGGGGGACCAGAATCATCAGGATCAGTTGAGGCCAAAGTGTGGAGCAAAGTTATCATGTCCAGGTGAGGCCCAGGTGGGGATCAGAGTAACCATGTCCCATTGATGCCAGGTGGGAAAAGAGTCAGAATGTCTAGAAGAGGCCTAAGTGAGGAGTAGATTCACCAGCTCCTGTTGAGGCCCAGTTGAGTGCCAGTGTCCCCAGCTCCGGGTGAGTCCCAGAGGGGGACCAGAGTAACCCGGTTCTGGTGATATGCAGGTGGGGACCAGAGTCACCACGTCAGAATGAGGCCCAGAGTGGGACGAGAATCACTAGGTCCAGGGAAGGCCCCGATGTGGAACTGAGAAAAAAGTTCCCATAATGCCCATATGAGGATCTGAGTCACCAGGTCCAGGTGAGGTCCCTGTGGGAACCAGTCACCTCGTCCAGGTGAGGCCCAGGTAGGACCACAGTCACCAGGTCCAGGAGAGGCCCAGGTATATAAGAGTGTACCCAGGTCCCAATGATGCCCATGTAAGTACCAGAGTCTACAGGTCCAGGAGAGACCCAAATATGAAACAGAGTCATTGTGTTCCAGGTGAGGCCAGATGGAGACCACAGGAACCAGATCCAGGAGAGCCCCATATGGGAACCAGAGCCACCAGATCCAGATGAGGTCCAGGTGGGACCACAGTCACAAGGTCCAGGTGAGGCGCAGGTGGCAACAGGATTCACCAACTACAGATGAGGCCCAGGTGGCGAACAGTCACCAGATCCAGGTGCGGACCAGCTAAGGACCAGATTCACCAGGCCCAAGTGAAGCCCAAGGGGTGACCAGAGTCACCAGGTAAGGGTGAGGCCCAGAGGGGGAACCAGAGTAACCAGTTTAGTTTGAGGCACAGAATGGGACCAGAGGTCCCTGGACAAAGTGAGACCCAGGTGTGGAATAGAGTATCCAGGTCCCAATGATGCCTGGGTGAGGACCAGAGTCACTAGGGCCATGCAAGCCCAGATGGGGAACAGAATAACTAGGTCCTGGTGAGGCATAGAATAAGAACACAGTCACCAGTATCAGGTGAGCCCTTTGTGGGAACCAGAGCCACTCCATCCAGCTGAGTCCCAGGTCCATGTGAGGCCCACGTGAGGACCAGATTCTTCAGGTCGAATTGAGGCATAGCTGGGGACAAGAGTCACCAGGTCTGGGTGCGGCCTAGGTGGGGCAAGATTCAGCAGTTCTGAGTTAGGTCAAAGTGAGGACGAGAGACACCAGGTCCAGGTGAGACCAAACTGAGGACCAGAGTGAGCAGATCCAGTTGAGGTCCATGTTGGAAAGAGAGTCACCAGGTCCAGTAGAAGTCCAGCTGGGGACCAGAGTCACCAGATCCAGGTAAAGTCCAGGTGGGGATCAGAGTCACCAGATGCAGGTGAAGTCCAGGTGAGGACCAGAGTCTCTAGGTGCAGATGAGGCCCGGGTGAGGTCAGAGTTACCAGGTACAAGTGAGGCCCCGGTGGGGATCAGAGGCAACAGGTCCATGTTAGGTGGGCTTGGGGACCATGGTCAAGAGGTGTACTTGAGGCCCAGGTGTGGAACACAAAAAGCAGGTCCAGGTGAGTCCCCGGTGGTGACAAGAGTCACCACGTCCAGGAGAGGCCCAGGTGGGCACCAGGATCACCAGGTACAGGGGAGGCCCTTGAAAGAACCAGAGTCAACAGTTCGAGGTCAGGCGCAGTTGGCAACCAGGGTCAGCAGGACGTAGCCAGGCCAAAGTGGGGTTCACAGTCACTAGGGAACGGTGAGACCCAGAGGGGGACCAGAGTCACATGTTCCAGGTGAGGTCCAGTTGTGGAACACAGTCACAGGGTCCCAATTTTGCCCAGTTGAGGACCATGGTCAACAGGGCCAGGTGAGGCCCAGATGGGGACCAGAGTCCCCAAATCCAGGTGAAGCCCAGGAGGGAACCACAGTCACCAGATCCAGGGTAGTCTCAGGTGCAGACCAGAATCACCAGGTACAGGTGAAGTGCAGGTGGCAACCACACTCACCAGGTCCCGGTGAGGCCCTGTTGGGGACCAGAGTCACTAGGTACATGAGAAGCTAGAAACACTGCAGCCACCAGGTGAACATGATATCCATGCTGCAATGAGAATAACCAGTTACAGGTGAGGACCAGGTGGTGATCCGACTCACCATGTCCAGGTGAGACCCAGGTTGGAACCAGTGTCACCATGTCCAGGTGTGGCCCAGGTGAAGACCAGAGTTAATAGGTCTGGCTGGGTCACTATTAGTGAACAGTGTAACCATATCCTGATGCTACCCAGGTGGGTACCAGAGACACCAGGTCCTGTTGTGGCCCAGGTGGGACCAGAGACACGAGGCCCAAGAAAGATTACGATGGAACCACAGTCACCAGGTCAGGTGAGGCCATGCTTAGGATCAGAGTCACCAGTTACAGGTGAGGCCCATGTGGAGCCAGAGTCACCTAGTACAGAAGAGGCCAAAGTCAGGACCAGAGTTACCAGGATCAGGTCAGTCCCAGTGTGGAACAGAGTAACCATGTCCCGATGATGCCCAGGTAGAACCAGAGTTACCAGGTCCAGATGAGGTGCAGGTGGGAGCATATTCACTAGGTTCCGGTTAGGCCAAGTTGAGGACCGAGTCACCAGGTCTAGTTGAGGCTTGGAGGGGTACCAGATTCACCTGGTCTAGGTGACATCCAGATGGGGACCAGAGTCACCATGTCAGGCTGAGGCCCAGAGGGGATCCAGAGTCATCATGTCCAGGTGAGGCTCACGTGTGGAGCAGATTATCCAGGTCATAATGGTCCACAGGTGAGGACCAGAGTCACCAGATCTGGGTGAGGCCCATTTAGGATCAGAGTCACTAGTTCCAAGTGAGGGCCAAGAAGGAGTACACAGCAATCAGGTCCATGTGGGAACAAAGTCACCTGGACTGGATGAGGCCCAATGGGGACCAGAATCACAATGTCCAGGTGATTCCCAGGTGATGGCCAGAGTTACCAGTTCCGGGTGAGGAAAAGGGAAGGACCAGATTCACCAGGTCCACGTGAGGCCCACGTGGGAACCTGTGTCACAAGGCATGGGTGAGTCTCAGGTGACAACCCCACTCTTTAGGTCCAAGTGAGGCCAACCTGCAGGCCATGCCGAGGAACCATGTCCTGATGATGCCCAGGTGGGGTCTAGAGTTATCAGGTCCAGGTGAGGCACACCTGCAGGCCATGCAGTGGAACCATGTCCCGGTAATGCCGAGGTAGGGATCAGAATCACCATGTCCAAATGAGGCCCAGATGGAGCATATTCACTAGGTCTAGGTGAGGCCCTGTTGAGGACCAGAGTCACCAGATCTTGTTGAGCCGTATAAGGGTACCAGAGTCACCTGGTTCAGGTGACATCGAGATGGGGACCAGAGTCACCAGGTCAGGGTGAGGCCCAGAGAGGTTCCAGAGTCATCATGTCCAAGTGAGGCTCAGGTGTGGAACAGAGTCACCAGGTACCAATGATGCCCAGTTGAGGACCAGATTCACCAGGTCTGGGTGACGCGCAGATAGGATCAGAGGCACCAGTTCCAGGTGAGGCCAAGAAGGCGTCCACAGCAATCAGGTCCATGTGGGAACAAAGTCACCAGGACTGGGTGAGGCCCAGATGGGGACCAGTTTCACCAGGCCCAGGTGATTCCCAAGTGGTGACCAGAGTTACCAGTTCTGGGAAGGACCAGATAAGGACCAGATTCACCAGGTCCAATTGAGGCCCACGTGGGGACCTGTGTGACCATGTATTGGTGAGGCACAATTGGCAACCCCACTCACCAGGTCCAGGTGAGGCCAACCTGCAGGCGATGGAGAGGAACCGTGTCCCGATGATGCCCAGGTAGGGACCAGAGTTACCAGGCCCAAGTGAGGCCATCCTGCAGGCCATGCAGTGGAACCATATCCCTATGATGCCCAGGTAGGGACCAGAGTCACCAGGTCTAAATGAGGCCCACATGGAGCATATTCACTAGGTCCAGGTGAGGCCCAGTTGAGGACCAGAGTCACCAGATCTGGTTGAGGCCTAGAGGGATACGAGAATCCCCTGTTCCAGCTGACATCTAGATGGAGACCAGTGTCACCAGAGAAGGGTAAGGCTCAGAGAGGTTCCAGAGTCATCATGTCCAGGTGAGGCTCAGGTGTAGAACAGAGTCACCATGTACCAATGATGCCCAGATGAGGACCAGAGTCACCAGGTCTGGGTGACGCGCAGATATGATCAGAGTCACCAGTTCCAGGTAGGCCAAGAAAGAGTCCACAGCAATCAGGTCCAGGTGGGGAACAAAGTCACCAGGACTGGGTGAGACCCAGATGGGGACCAGATTCACCAGATCTAGGTGAGGCCCAGGTGGTGACCAGAGTCCCCGAGTCTGGGAGAGGACCAGGTAATGACCAGATTCACCAGGTCCAAGAAGCCCACGTGTGGACCTGAGTCAACACGTATGGGTGAGGCCCATGTGGCAACCCGACTCACCAGGTCCAGGTGAGGCCAACCTGCAGGTTAGAGTCACCAGATCCAGGTGAGGCCCTAGTGGGGACCGGAGTCACAAGTAAATGTGAGTCTACAAGAACACCACAGTCAACAGGGCCAGGTGTGTTTCAAGTGGAAACGAGAGTCACCAGGTCCAGGTGACACCCATGTGGGGACCACACTCACCAGGTCCAGATTGAGGTCTAGGTGGGGGGACAAGATTCATCAGGACCAGTTAAGGCCAAAGTGTGGAGCAAAGTTATCATGTCCAGGAGAGGCCCAGGTGGGCAACAGTGTAACCATGTCCCATTGATGCCAGGTGGGAAAAGAGTCACAAGGTCCAGACGAGGCCTAAGTGAGGTGTAGATTCACCAGGTCCTGTTAAGGCCCAGCTGAGGACCAGTGTCCCCAGCTCCGGGAGAGTCCCAGAGGGGGACCAGAGTCACCCGGTTCTGGTGATATCCAGGGGTGACCAGAGTCACCACGTCAGGTTGAGGCCCAAGGGGGACGAGAATCACTTGGTCCAGCTGAGGCCCCGATGTGGAACTGAGAAACCAGGTACCATGATGCCCATATGAGGACCTGAGTCACCAGGTCCAGGTGAGGTCCCTGTGGGAACCAGTCACCTCAACCAGTAGAGGCCCGAGTGGGACCACAGTCACCAGGTCCAGGTAAAGTCCAGGTGGGGACCAGAGTCTCCAGATCCAGTTGAAGCCCAGGTGGGGACCACAGTCACCAGATCCAGGGTAGTCTCAGGTGCAGACCAGAATCACCAGGTTCAGGTGAAGTGCAGGTGGCAACCACACTCACCAGGAACCGGTGGACCCTGGTGAGGACCAGAGTCATGAGGTACATGCAAACCTAGAAACACTGCAGCCACCAGGTCCACATGATGTTCATGTGGGAACGAGAATCACCAGTTACAGGTGAGGACCAGGTGGTGATCCGACTCACCATGTCCAGGTGAGACCCAGGTGGGAGCCAGTGTCACCATGACCAGGTGTGGCCCAGATGAAGACTAGAGTTAATAGGTCCGGCTGGGTCACTGTAAGTGAACAGTGTAACCATATCCTGATGCTACACAGGTGGGTACCAGAGACACAAGGTCCTGGTGACCCTGAGATGGGACCAGAGACCTGAGGTCCAGTTGAGGTCCCGATGGGAACCAGTCACCATGTCAGGTGAGGCCATGCTTAGAATCAGAGTCACCAGTTACAGGTGAGGCCCAGGTGGAGCCAGAGTCACCTGGTAGAGAAGAGGCCAAAGTCAGGACCAGACTTACCAGGATCAGGTCAGTCCCAGAGGAGAATAGAGTAACCATGTCCCGATAATGCCCAGGTAGAACCAGAGTCACCAGGTCCAGAGGAGGCGCAGGTGGGGAGCATGTTCACTAGGTCATGGTGAGGCCCAGTTGAGGACCAGAGTCACCAGGTCAAGTTGAGGCCTAGAGGGGTACCAGATTCACCTGGTCTAGGTGACATCCAGATGGGGACCAGAGTCACCATGTCAGGCTGAGGCCCAGAGGGGATATAGAGTTATCATGTCCAGGTGAGGCTCAGGTGTGTAACAAAGTATCCAGTCATAATGGTCCACAGGTGAGGACCAGAGTTACCAGATCTGGGTGAGACCCAGTTAGGATCAGAGTCACCAGTTCTAGGTGAGGCCAAGAAGGAGTCCACAGGAATCAGGCCCAGGTGGGGAACAAAGTCACCAGGACTGAGTGAGGCCTAGATGGGGACCAGATTCACCAGGTCCAGGAGATTCCCAGGTGGTGACCAGAGTTACCAATTCCGGGTGAGGTCCAGGTAAGGACCAGATTCACCAGGTCCAAGTGAGACCCACGTGGGGACCTGTGTCACGAGACAAGGGTGAGGCTCAGGTGTCAACCCAATTCACCATGTCCAGGTCAGGGCAACCTGCAGGCCATTGAGAGGAACCATGTCCCGATGATGCCCAGGTAGGGACTAGAGTTACCAGGTCCAGGAGAGGCCAACCTGCAGGCCATGCAGTGGAACCATGTCCCGATGATGCCCAGGTAGGGACCAGAGTTACCAGGTCCAGGTGAGGCCAACCTGCAGGTCATGCAGTGGAGCCATGTCCCTATGATTCCCAGGAAAGGACAAGAGTCACCAGGTCCAAATGAGGCCCAGATGGAGCATATTCACTAGCTCCAGGTGAGGCCCAGTTGAGGACCAGAGTCACCAGATCTGGTTGAGGCATAGAGGGGTACCAGAATCACCTGGTACAGGTGACATCCAAATGGGGACCAGAGTCACCAGGTCAGGGTGAGGCCCAGAGGATCGTCAGAGTCATCATGTCCAGGTGAGGCTCAGGTGTGGAACACAGTGTCCAGATCATAGTGGTCCACAGGTGAGGACCAGAGTGACCAGATCTGGGTGAGTCCCAGATTGGGACCAGATTCAACAGGTCCAGGTGAGGCCCAGGTGGTGACCAGTGTCCCGGGTCTGGGAGTGGACCAGGTAAGGACCAGATTAACAGGTCCAAGAGGCCCACGTGGGGAACTGAGTCACCAGTTATGGGGTGGCAACCCGACTCACCAAGTCCAGGTGAGGCCAACCTTCAGGCCAGAGTCACCAGATCCACGTGAGACCCTAGTGGGGACTGGAGTCACCAGGTAAATGTGCGTCTACAAGAACACCACAGTCACCAAGTCCAGGTGTTGTTCATGTGGGAACGAGAGACACCAGGTCCAGGTGAGACCCAGGTGGGGACCACAGTCACCAGGTCCAGATTGAAGCCTAGGTGGGGGGACCAGAGTCATCAGGACCAGTTGAGGCCAAAGTGTGGAGCAAAGTTATCATGTCCAGGTTGGCCCAGGTGAGGAACAGAGTAACCATGTCCCATTGACGCCAGGTGGGAAAAGAGTCACAAGGTCCCGGTGAGGCGCAGGTGGCAACAGGATTCTCCAAGTCCAGGTGAGGCCCAGGTGGCGACCAGTCACCAGATCCAGGTGAGGACCAGCTAAGGACCAGATTCACCAGGACCAAGTGAAGCCCAAGGGGTGACCAGATTACCAGGTAAGGGTGACGCCCAGAGGGGGAACCAGAGTAACCAGTTTACTTTGAGGCCCAGAATGGGACCAGAGGTCCGTGGTCAAAGTGAGGCCCAGGTGTGGAATAGAGTATCCAGGTTCGAATGATGCCTGGGTGAGGACCAGAGTCACTAGGGCCATGCCGGCCCAGATGGGGAACAGAATCACTAGGTCCTGGTGAGGCATAGAAAAAGACCACAGTCACCAGTATCAGGTGAGTCCCTTGTGGGAACCAGAGCCACTGTATCCAGCTGAGTCCCAGGTCCATGTGAAGCCCACGTGAGGACCAGATTCACCAGGTCGAATTGAGGCATAGCTGGGGACAAGAGTCACCAGGTCTGGGTGCGGCCTAGGTGGGGCAAGATTCAGCAGTACTGAGTTATGTCAAAGTGGTGACGAGAGACACCAGGTCCAGGTGAGGCCAAACTGATTACCAGATTCACCACATCCAGGTGAGGTCCATGTTGGAAAGAGAGTCACCAGGTCCAGGAGAGGTCCATGTGGGGACCAGAGTCACTATATCCAGGTGAAGTCCAGGTGGGGACCAGAGTCACCAGATCTAGGTGAAGCCCAGGTGGGGACCAGAGTCACTAGGTTCAGATGAGGCCCAGGTGAGGACCAGAGTTACCAGGTACACGTGAGGATCCGGTGGGGATCAGAGGCAACAGGTCCATGTGAGGCCGGCTTGGGGACCATCGTCAACAGGTCCACTTGAGACCCAGGTGTGAAACACAGTAAGCAGGTCCAGGTTAGTCCCCCGTGGTGACAAGAGTCACCACGTCCAGGTGAGGTCCAGGTGGGGACCAGGATCACCAGGTACAGGGGAGGCCCTTGAAAGAACCAGAGTCAAGAGTTCGAGTTCAGGCGCAGGTGGCAACCAGGGTCAGCAGGTCCAAGTCAAGCCAAAGGGAACTTCACAGTCACTAGGGCACGGTGAGACCCAGAGGGGGAGCATACTCACATGGTCCAGGTGAGGTTCAGTTGTGGAACACAGTCACCAGGTCCCAATTTTGCCCAGTTGAGGACCATGGTCAACAGGGCCAGGTGAGGCCCAGATGGGGACCGGAGTCCCGAAATCCAGGTGAAGCCCAGGTGGGGACCACAGTCACCAGATCCAGTGTAGACTCAGGTGCAGACCAGAATCACCAGGTCCAGGTGTGGTGCAGGTGGCAACCAAACTCACCAGGTCCCGGTAAGGCACTCGTGGGGTACATGAGAAGTCACGAGGTACATGAGAAGCTAGAAACACACGGGATCCCTGGGTGGCGCAGCGGTTTGGCGCCTGCCTTTGGACCAGGGCGCGATCCTGGAGACCCGGGATTGAATCCCACGTCGGTCTCCCGGTGCATGGAGCCTGCTTCTACCTCTGCCTGTGTCTCTGCCTCTCTCTCTCTCTGTGACTATCATAAATAAATAAAAATTAAAAAAAAAGATGCTAGAAACACTGCGGCCAACAGGTCCAAATGATCTCCATGTGGGAACGAGAATCACCAGTTACAGGTGAGGACCAGGTGGGGATCCGACTCACCATGTCCAGGTGAGACCCAGGTGGGAAACAGTGTCACCATGTCCAGGTGTGGCCCAGGTGAAGACCAGAGTTAATAGGTCCGGCTGGGTCACTGTTAGTGAACAGTGTAACCATATCCTGATGCTGCCCATGTGGGTAGCAGAGACACCAGGTCCTGGTGAGGCCCAAGTGGGACCAGAGACATGAGGTCCAGGTGAGGTCCCGATGGGAACCACAGTCACCAGGTCAGGTGAGGCCATGCTTAGGATCAGAGTCACCAGTTCCAGGTGAGGCCCAGGTGGAGCCAGAGTCACCTGGTACAGAAGAGGCCAAAGTCAGGACTAGAGTTACCAGGATCAGGTCACTCCAAGTGGGAATAGAGTAATCATGTCCCGGTGATGCCCTGGTAGAACCAGAGTCACCAGGCCCAGATGTGGCGCAGTTGGGGAGCATGTTCACTAGGTCCCGTTGAGGCCCAGTTGAGGACCAGAGTCACCAGGTCTAGGTGAGGCCTAGAGGGGTACCAGATTCACCTGGTCTGGTGACAAACAGATGTGGACCAGAGTCCCCATGTCAGGCTGAGGCCCAGAGTGGATCCAGAGTCAACTTATCCAGGTGAGGCTCAGGTGTGGAACAGAATATCCAGGTCATATGATCCACAGGTGAGGACCAGAATCACCAGATCTGGGTGAGGCCCAGTTAGCATCAGAGTCAGCAGTTCCAGGTTAGCCAAGAAGGAGTCCACAGCAATCAGGTCCAGGTGGGGAACAAAGTCACCAGGACTGAGTGAGGCCAAGATGGGGACCAGATTCACCAGGTCCAGGTGAGGCCCAGATGGTGACCAGAGTCCCCAGGTCTGGGAGAGGACCAGGTAAGGACCAGATTCACCAGGTAGAAGAGGCCCACATGGGGACCTGAGTCACCAATTATGGGTGAGGCCCAGGTGGCATCATCACTAACCAGGTCCATGTGAGGCCAACCTGCAGGCCAAGTCACCCGATCCACGTGAGGACCTAGTGGGGACTGGAGTCACCAGTTAAAAATGATTCTACAAAAACAACACAGTCACCAGATCCTGGTTTGGTTCATGTGGGAACGAGAGTCACCAGGTCCAGGTGAGACCCAGGTGGGGACCACAGTCACCAGGTCCAGTTGAGGCCCAGGTGGGACCACAGTCAACAGGTCCAGGTGAGGCCTAGGTCGGGGGACCAGAGTCATCAGGACTAGATGAGGCCAAAGTGTAGAGCAAAGTTATCAGGTCCATGTGAGGCCCAGTTGTGGAAGAGTAACCATGTCCCATTGATGCCAGGTGGGAAAAGAGTCACAAGGTCCAGACGAGGCCTTAGTGAGGAGTAGATTCACCAGGTCCTGTTGAGGCCCAGTTGAGGACCAGTGTCCCCATCTCCGGTTGAGTCCCAGAGGGGGACCAGTGTCACCCGGTTCTGGTGATATCCAGGTGGGGACCAGAGTCACCACGTCAGGGTGAGGCCCAGAGGGGGACGAGAATCACTAGGTCCAGATGAGACCCCGATGTGGAACTGAGAACCCTGGTCCCTTGATGCCCTTATGAGGACATGAGTCACCAGGTCCAGGTGAGGTCCCTGTGGGAACCAGTCACCTCGTCCAGGTGAGGCCCAGGTGGGACCACAGTCACCAGGTCCAGGTGAGGCCCAGGTATATAGAGAGTATCCAGGTCCCAATGATGCCCAGGCAAGGACCAGAGTCAACAGGTCCAGGAGAGGACCAAATATGGATGAGAGTCATTGTGTTCCAGGTGAGGCCAGAAGGAGACCACAGGAACCAGGTCCAGGAGAGCCCCATATGGGAACCAGAGCCAACAGATCAGGGTGAGGTCCAGTTGTGACCACAGTCAGAAGGTCCAGGAGAGGCGCAGATGGCAACAGGATTCACCAAGCCCAGGTGAGGCCCAGGTGGCGACCTGTCCCCAGATCCAAGTGTGGACCAGCTAAGGACCAGATTCCCCAGGCCCAAGTGAAGCCCAAGGGATGACCAGAGTCACCAGGTAAGGGTGAGGCCCAGAGTGGAACCACAGTAACCAGTTTAGTTTGAGGCCCAGAATGGGACCAGAGGTCACTGGTCAAAGTGAGGTCCAGGTGTGGAACAGAGTATCCAGGTCCCAATGATGCCTGGGTGAGGACCAGAGTCCCTAGGGCCATGCAGGCCCAGATGGGGAACCAAATCACCAGGTCCTGGTGAGACATAGAATAAGACCACATTCAGCAGTATCAGGTGAGCCCCTTGTGGGAACCAGAGCCACTCTATCCAGCTGAGTCCCAGGTCCATGTGAGGCCCACGTGAGGACCAGATTCATCAGGTCGAATAGAGGCATAGCTGGGGACAAGAGTCACCAGGTCTGGGTGCGGCCTAGGAGGGGCATGATTCAGCAGTTCTGAGTTAGGTCCAAGTGAGGATGAGAGACACCAGGTCCAGGTGAGACCAAACTGAGGACCTGTGTCACCAGATCCAGGTGAGGTCCATGTTGGAAAGAGAGTCACCAGGTCCAGGAGAGGTCCAGGTGGGGACCAGAGTCCCCAGATCCAGGTGAAGTCCAGGTGGGGACCAGAGTCACCAGATCCATGTGAAGCCCAGGTGGGGACCAGGATCACCAGGTACAGGGGAGGCCCTTGAAAGAACCAGAGTCAACAGTTCGAGGTCAGGTGCAGGTTTCAACCAGGGTCAGCAGGTCCAAGTAAGGGGAAAGTGGGGTTCACAGTCTCTAGGGAATGGTGAGACCCAGAGGGGCACCAGAGTCACGTGGTCCAGGTGAGGTCCAGTTGTGGAACACAGTCACCGGTTCCCAATTTTGGCCAGTTGAGGACCATGGTCAACAGGGCCAGGTGAGGCTCACATGGGGACCAGAGTCCCCAAATCCAGGTGAAGCCCAGGTGGGGACCACAGTCACCAGATCCAGGGTAGTCTCAGGTGCAGACCAGAATCACCAGGTCCAGGTGAGGTGCAGGTGGCAAACACAATCACCAGGTCTCGGTGAGGCCCTGGTGGGGACAAGTGTCACAAGGTACATGACAAAATAGAAACACCGCAGCCACCAGGTCCACATGATGTCCATGTGGGAACGAGAATCAACAGTTATAGGTTAGGACCAGGTGTGTATCTGACTCACCATGTCCAGGTGAGACCCAGGTGGGAACCAATGTCACCATGTCCAGGTGTGGTCCAGGTGAAGACCAGAGTTAATAGGTCCGACTTGGTCACTGTTAGTGAACAGTGTAACCATATCCTGATGCTACCCAGGTGGGTACCAGAGACACCAGGTCCTGGTGAGGCCCAGGTGGGACCAGAGACATGAGGTCCAGGTGAGGTCCCGATGGGAACCACAGTCACCAGGTCAGGAAGGCCATGCTTTGGATCAGAGTCACCAGTTACAGGTGAGGCCCAGGTGGAGCCTGAGTCACCTGGTACAGAAGAGGCCAAAATCAGGACCAGAGTTACCAGGATCAGGTCATTCCCAGTGGGGAACAGAGTAACCATGTCCCTATGATCCCCAGGTAGACCCAGCGTCACCAGGTCCAGATGAGGCGCAGGTGGGGAGCATATTCACTAGGTCTCGGTGACACCCAGTTGAGGACCAGTGTCACCAGGTCTATTTGAGCCCTAGAGGGGTAACAGATTCACCTGGTCTAGGTGACATCCAGATGGGGACCAGAGTCACCATGTCAGGGTGAGGCAACGAGGGGATCCAGAGTCATCATGTCCAGGTGAGGCTCAGGTGTTTAACAGAGTATCCAGGTCATAATGGTCCACAGGTGAGGACCAGAGTCACCAGATCTGGTGAGGCCCAGGTAGGATCAGAGTCACCACTTCCAGTTGAGGCCAAGAAGGAGTCCACAGCAATCAGGTCCAGAGGGGAACAAAGTCACCAGGACTGGGTGACGACCAGATGGGGACCAAATTCACCAGGTCCAGGTGGTGACCAGGGTTACCAGGTACGAGTGAGGACCAGGTAAGGACGAGATTCACCAGGTCATAAAGGGCCCACCGGGGACCTGTGTCACCATGTATGGTGACCAGAGTCACCTGGTACAGAAGAGCCAAAAGTCAGGACCAGAGTTACCAGGATCAGGTCAGTCCCAGTGGGGAATAGAGTAACCATGACCCGATGATGCCCAGGAAGAACCCGAGTCACCAGGTCCAGATGAGGCGCAGGTGGGGAGCATATTCACTAGGTCCCGGTGAGGCCCAGTTGAGGACCAGTGTCACCAGGTCTAGTTGAGGCCCAGAGGGGTACCGGATTCACCTGGTTAAGGTGACATCCAGATGGGGACCAGAGTCACCATGTCAGGGTGAGGCTCAGGTGTGGAACAGAGTATCCAGGTCATAATGGTCCATAGGTGAGGACCAGAGTCACCAGATATGGGTGAGGCCCAGTTAGATTCAGAGTCACCAGTTCCAGGTGAGGCCAAGAAGGAGTCTACAGCAATCAAGTCCAGGTGGGTTGATAAAGTCACCAGGACTGGATGAGGACCAGATGGGGACCAGATTAACCAGGTTCATGTGATTCCCAAGTGGTGACCCGAGTTAGGAGTTCCGGGTGAGGATCAGGTAAGACCAGATTCACAAGGTCCAAGTGAGACCCACGTGGGGACCTGTGTCACCAGGCTTGGGTGAGGCCAAGGTGACAACGCCACTCACCAGGTCCAGGTGAGGCCAACCTGCAGGCCATGCAGAGGAACCATGTCCCGATGATGCCCAGATAGGGACCAGAGTCACCAGGTCCAAAGGAGGCCCAGATGGAGCATATTCACTAGCTCCAGGTGAGGCCCAGTTGAGGACCAGAGTCAACAGAAGTGGTTGAGGCAGAGAGGGGTACCAGAATCACCTGATCCAGGTGACATCCAGATGGAGACCAGAGTCAGCAGGCATCGTTAGGCCCAGAGTGGTTCGAGAGTCCAGAGCCTCATGTCCAGGTGAGGCTCAGGTGTGGAACAGAGTCACCAGGTACCAATGATGCCCTGGTGAGGACCAGAGTCACCAGGTCTGGGTGACGCGCAGATAGGATCAGAGTCACCAGTTCCAGGTGAGGCCAAGAAAGAGATCACAGCAATCAGGTCCAGGTGGGGAACAAAGTCACCAGGACTGGGTCAGGCTCAGATGGGGACCAGATTCACCAGGTCTAGGTGAAGCCCAGGTGGTGACCAGTGTCCCCGGGTCTAGGAAAGGACCAAGTAAGGACCAGATTCACCAGATAGAAGAGGCCCACGTGGGGACCTGAGTCACCAGGTATGGGTGAGCCCCAGGTGGCGACCCCACTCACCAGGTCCAGGTGAGGCAAACCTGTAGGCCAGAGTCACCAGATACAGGTGAGGCCCTAGCGGGGACCAGAGTCACCATGTAAATGTGAGTCTACCAGAAGACCACAGTCACCAGGTCCAGGTGTGGTTCATGTGGGAACGAGAGTCACCAGATCCAGGTGAGACCCAGGTGGGGACCACAGTCACCAGTTCCAGATTGAGGCCTAGGTGGGGGGACCAGAGTCATCAGGACCAGTTGAGGCCAAAATGTGGAGCAAAGTTATCATGTCCAGTTGAGGCCCAGGTGGGGAACAGAATAACCATTTCCCATTGATGCCAGGTGGGAAGAGTCACAAGGTCCAGAAGAGGCCTAAGTGAGGAGTAGATTCACCAGGTCCTGTTGAGGCCCAGTTGAGGAACAGTGTCCCCAGGTCCGGTTGAGTCCCAGATGGGGACCAGATTCACCCGGTTCTGGTGATATCCAGGTGGGGACCAGAGTCACCACGTCAGGGTGAGGCCCAGAGGGGCCGAGAATCACTAGGTCGAAGTGAGGCCCCGATGTGGAACTGAGAACCCAGGTCCCATGATGCCCATATGAGGACCTGAGTCACCAGGTCCAGGAGAGGTCCCTGTGGGAACCAGTCACCTCATCCAGGTGAGGCCCAGGTGGGACCACAGTCACCAGGTCCAGGTGAGGCCCAGGTATATAAGAGAGTATCCAGGTCCTAATGATGCCCAGGGATGGACCAGAGTCAACAGGTCCAGGAGAGGCCCAAATATGGATCAGAGTCATTGTGTTCCAGGGGAGGCCAGATGGAGATCACAGGAACCAGGTAAAGGAGAGCCCCATATGGGAATCAGAGCCACAAGATCCCGGTGAGGTCCAGGTGGGACCACAGTCACAGGTCCATTTGAGGCACAGGTGGCAACAGGATTCACCAAGTCCAGGTAGGCCCAGGTGGCGACCAATCACCAGATCCAGGTGAGGACCAGCTAAAGACCAGACTCACCAGGCCCAAGTGAAGCCCAAGGGGTGACCAGAGTCACCAAGTAAGGGTGAGGACCAGAGGGGGAACCAGGGTAACCATTTAGTTTGAGGCCCAGAATGGGACCAGAAATCCCTGGTCAACGTGAAACCCAGATGTGGAATAGATTATCCAGGTCCCAATGATGCCTGGGTGAGGACCAGAGTCACTAGCGACATGCAGGCCCAGATGTGGAACAGAATAACTAGGTACTGGTGAGGCATAGAATAAGACCACAGTCAGCAGTAACAGGTGAGCCCCTTGTGGGAGCCAGAGCCACTCTATCCAGCTGAGTCCCAGGTCCATGTGAGGCCCACGTGAGGACTAGATTCATCAGGTCCAATTGAGGCATAGTTGGGGACTAGAGTCACCAGGTGTGGGTGCGGCCTAGGTGGGGCAAGATTCAGCAGTTCTGAGTTAGGTCAAAGTGGGACGAGAGACAACAGGTCCAGGTGAGGCCAAAGTGAGGACCAGAGTCACCAGATCCAGGTGAGGTCCAGGTGGGGACCAGAGTCACCAGATCCAGGTGAAGTCCAGGTGGGGACCAGAGTCACTAGGTCCAGATTAGGCCCAGGTGAGGATCAGAGTTACCAGGTAAACGTGAGGACCCGGTGGGAATCAGAGGCAACAGGTCCATGTGAGGCGTGCTTGGGGACCATGGTCAGGAGGTGTAATTGAGGCCCAGGTGTGGAACACAGTAAGCAGGTCCAGGTGAGTCCCCAGTGGTGACAAGGGTCACCACGTCCAGGTGAGACCCAGGTGGGGACCAGGATCACCAGGTAGAGGGGAGGCCCTTGAAAGTACCAGAGTCAACAGTTTGAGGTCAGGGGCAGGTGGCAACCAGGGTCAGCAGCTCGAAGTCAGGCCAAAGTGGGGTTCACTATCACAAGGGCTCAGTGAGACCCAGAGGGGGACCAGAATCACCTGGTCCAGGTGATGTCCAGTTGTGGAACACAGTCACTGAGTCCCAATTTTGCCCAGTTGAGGACCATGGTCAACAGGGCCAGGTGAGCCAGATATGGGGACCGGAGACTCAAATCCAAGTGAAGACCAGATCGGGACCACAGTCACCAGATCCAGGGTATTCTCAGGTGCAGGCCAGAATCACCAGGTCCAGGTGAGGTGCAGGTGGCAACCACACTCACCAGGTCCCGGTGAGGCCCTGGTGGGGACCAGAGTCACGAGGTACATGAGAAGCTAGAAACACTGCAGCCACCAGGTACACATCATGTCCATGTGGGAACGAGAATTCCCAGTTACATGTGAGGACCAGGTGGGGATCCGACTCACCATGTCCAGGTGAGACCCAGGTGGGAACCAGTGTCACCATATCTAGGTGTGGCCCTGGTGAACCCAGAGTTAATAGGTCCGGCTGGGTCACTGTTAGTGAACAGTGTAACCATATCCTGATGCTACCCAGGTGGGTACCAGAGACACCAGGTCCTGTTTAGGCCCAGGTGGGACCAGAGTCACCAGGTCAAGTTGAGGCCTAGAGGGGTACCAGATTCACCTGGTCTAGGTGACATCCAGATGGGGATCAGAGTCACCATCTCAGGCTGAGGCTCAGAGGGTATCCAGAGTCATCATGTCCAGGTGAGGCTCAGGTGTGTAACAAAGTATCCAGGTCATAATGGTCCACAGGTGAGGCCAGAGTCACCAGATCTGGTTGAGGACTAGAGGGGTACCAGAATCACCTGGTCCAAGTGACATCCAGATGGGGACCAGAGTCACCAGGTCAGGGTGAGGCCCAGAGTGGTTCCAGAGTCATCAAGTGCAGGTGAGGTTCAGGTGTGGAACAGTCTCACCAGGTACCAATGATGCCCACGTGAGAACCAGAGTACCCAGGTCTGGGTGACGCGCATATAGGATCAGACTCACCAGTTCCAGGTGAGGAGAAGAAAGAGTCCACAGCAATCAGGTCCAGGTGGGGAACAAACTCACCAGGACTGCGTGAGGCCCAGATGGGGACCAGATTCACCAGGTCCAGGTGAGGCCCAGGTGGGGACCAGAGTCCCCGGGTCTGGGAGAGGACCAGGTAAGGAGCAGATTCACCAGGTCCAAGAGGCACACGTGGGGACCTGAGTCACCAGGTATGGGTGAGTCCCAGGTGGCAACCCCACTCACCAGGTCCAGGTGAGGCCAACCTGTAGGCCAGAGTCACCAGATCAAGGTGAGTCCCTAGTGGGGACCGGAGTCACCAGGTAAATGTGAGTCTACAAGAACACCACAGTCACCAGGACCAGGTGTGGTTCATGTGGGAACGAGAGTCACCAGGTCCAGGTGAGACCCAGGTGGAGACCAGAGTCACCAGGTCCAGATTGAGGCCTAGGTGGGGGGACCAGAGTCATCAGGACCAGTTGAGGCCAAAGTGTGGAGCAAAGTTATCATATCCAGGTGAGGCCCAGGTGGGGAACAGAGTAACCATGTCCCATTGATGCCAGGTGGGAAAAGAGTGACAAGGTCCAGACGAGGCCTAAGTGAGGAGTAGATTCACCAGATCCTGATGAGGCCAAACTGAGGACCAGTGTCCCTAGCTCCGGGTGAGTCCCAAGGGGGAGCAGAGTCACCGGTTCTGGTGATATCCAGGTGGGGACCAGAGTCAGCACGTTGGAGTGAGGTCCAGAGGGGGACGAAAATCACTAGGTCCAGGTGAGGCCCCGATGTGGAACTGAGAAACCAGGTCCCATGATACCCATATGAGGACCTGAGTCACCAGGTCCAGGTGAGGGCCCTGTGGGAACCAGTGACCTCGTCCAGGTGAGGCCCAGGTGCGACCACAGTCACCAGGTCTTGGTGAGGCCCAGGTATATAAGAGCAGTATCCAGGTCCCAATGATGCCCAGGTGAGGACCAGATCAACAGGTCCAGGAGAGGCCCAAATATGGATCAGAGTCATTGTTTTCCACGTGAGGCCAGATGGAGACCACAGGAACCAGGTCCAGGAGAGCCCCATATAAAAACCAGAGCCACCAGATCCAGGTGAGGTCCAGGTGGGCCACAGACACAAGGTCCAGGTGAGGCGCAGGTGGCAACATGATTCACCAAGACCAGGTGAGGCTGAGGTGGCAAGCATTCAGCACATCCAGATGCGGACCAGCTAAGGACCAGATTCACCAGGACCATGTGAAGCCCAAGGGGTGACCAGAGTCACCAGCTAAGGGTGAGGCTCAGAGGGGGAAATAGAGTAACCAGTTTAGTTTGAGGGCCAGAATGGGACCAGAGATCCCTGGTCAAAGTGAGGCCCAGGTGTGGAATAGAGTATCCAGTTCCGAATGATGCCTGGATAAGGACCAGAATCACTACGGATATGCAGGCCCAGATGGGAACAGAATGACTAGGTCCTGGTGAGACATAGAATAAGACCACAGTCACCAGTATCAGGTGAGCCCCTTGTGGGAACCAGAACTACTCTAACCAGCTCAGTCCCAGGTGCATGTGAGGCCCACGTGAGGACTAGATTCATCAGGTCCAATTGAGGCATAGTTGGGGACAAGAGTCACCAGGTGTGGGTGCGGCCTAGGTGGGGCAAGATTCAGCAGTTCTGAGTTAAGTCAAAGTGGGGACGAGAGACACCAGGTCCAGGTGAGGCCAAACTGAGGACCAGAGTCACCAGATCCAGGTGAGGTCCATGTTGGAAAGAGAGTCACCAGGTCCAGGAGAGGTCCAGGTGGGTTCCAGAGTCACTAGATCCAGATGAGGCCCAGGTGAGGACCAAGTTACCAGGTACACGTGAGGCCCCAGTGGCGATCAGAGGCAACAGGTCCATGTGAGGCCGGCTTGGGGACCATGGTCAACAGGTTCACTTGAGACCCAGGTGTGGAACACAGTAAGCAGGTCCAGGTGAGTCCCCGGTGGTAACGAGAGTCACCACGTCCAGGTGAGGCCCAGGTGGGGACCAGGATCACCAGGTACAGGGGAGGCCCTTGAAAGAACCAGAGTCAACAGTTCGAGGTCAGGCGCAGGTGGCAACCAGGGTCAGCAGGTCCAAGTCAGGCCAAAGTGGGTTCACAGTCACTAGGGCACGGTGAGACCCAGAGGGGGACCAGAGTCACATGGTCCAGGTGAGGTCCAGTTGTGGAACACAGTCTCCGGGTCCCAATTTTGCCCAGTTGAGGACCATGGTCAACAGGGCCAGGTGAGGCCTAGATGGGGACCGGAATCCCCAAATCCAGGTGAAGCCCAGGTGGGGACCGCAGTCAGCAGATCCAGGGTAGTCTCGGGTGCAGACCAGAATCACCAGCTCCAGGTGAGGTGCAGGTGGCAACCACACTCAACAGGTCCCGGTGAGTCCCTGGTGGGGACCAGAGTCACGAGGTACATGAGAAGCTAGAAACACTGCAGCCACCAGGTCCACATGATGTCCATGTGGGAACGAGAATCACCATTTACAGGGTAGGACCAGTTGTGGATCCGACTCACCATGTCCAGGTGAGACCCAGGTGGGAACCAGTGTCACCATGTCCAGGTGTGGCCCAGGTGAAGACCAGAGTTAATAGGTCCGGCTGGGTCACTGTTAGTGAACAGTGTAACCGGATCCTGATGCTACCCAGGTGGGAACCAGAGACACCAGGTCCTGGTGAGGCCCAGGTTGGACCAGAGTCATGAGGTCCAGGTGAGGTCCCGATGGGAACCACAGTCACCAGGTCAGTTGAGGCCATGCTTAGGATTAGAGTCACCAGTAACCGGTGAACCGAAGGTGGACCCAGAGTCACCTGGTACAGAAGAGGCCAAATCAGGACCAGAGTTACCAGGATCAGGTCAGTCCCAGTGCGGAATGCAGTAACCGTGTCCCGATGATGCCCAGGTAGAACCTGAGTCACCAGGTCCAGATGAGGCACAGTTGGGGAGCATATTCACTAGGTCCCAGTGAGACCCAGTTGAGGACCAGAGTCACCAGATCTGGTTGAGTCCTAGAGGGGTACCCGAATCACCTGGTCCAGGTGACATCCAGATGGAGACCAGAGTCACCAGGTCAGGGTGAGACACAGAGCGTTTCCAGAGTCATCATGTCCAGGTGAGGCTCAGGTGTGGAACAGAGTCAACAGGTTCCAATGATGCCCAGGGTAGGACCAGAGTCACCAGATCTCGGTGACGCGCAGATAGTATCAGAGTCACCAGTTCCAGGTGAGGCCAAGAATGAGTCCACAGCAATCAGGCCCAGGTGGGGAACAAAGTCACCAGGACTGCGTGAGGCCCAGATGGGGACCAGATTCACCAGGTCAACGTGAGCCCCAGGTGGTTCCCAGAGTCCCCGGGACTGGGAGAGGACCAGGTAAGGACCAGATTCACCAGGGCCAAGAGGCCCACGTGGGGACCTGAGTCACCAGGTATGGGTGAGGCCCAGGTGGCATCCCCACTCACCAGTCCAGGTGAGGCCAAACTGCAGGCCAGAGTCACCAGATCCAGGTGAGGCCCTAGTGGGGACCTGTTTCACTAGGTAAATGTGAGTCTACAAGAACACCACAGTCACCAGGTCCAAGTGTTGTTCATGTGGGAACGAGAGTCACCAGGTCCAGGTGAGACCCTGGTGGGGACCACAGTCATCAGTTCCAGATTGAGGCCTAGTTGGGGGTCCAGAGTCATCAGGACCAGTTGAGGCCAAAGTGCGGAGTAAACTTATCATGTCCAGGTGAGGCCCAGGTGGGGAACAGATTAACCATGTCCCATTGATGCCAGGTGGGAAAAGAGTCACAAGGTCCAGACGAGGCCTAAGTGAGGAGTAGATTCACCAAGTCCTGTGAGGCCCAGTTGAGGACCACTTTCCCCAGGTCCAGTTGAGTCCCAGAGGGGGCCCAGAGTCACCACGTTCTGGTGATATCTAGGTGGGGACCAGAGTCACCACTTCAGGGTGAGGCCCACAGGGGGACGAGAATCACTAGGTCCAGGTGAGGCCCCGATGTGGAACTGAGAAACCAGGTCCCATGAAGCCCATATGAGGGGCTGAGTCACCAGGTCCAGGTGAGGTCCCTGTTGGACCCAGTCACCTCGTCCAGCTGAGGCCCAGGTGGGTCCACACTCACCAGGTCCAGGTGAGGCCCAGGTGGGGACGACAGTCACCAGGTCCAGATTGACGCCTAGGAGGAGTCCACAGCAATCAGGTCCAGGTGGGGAACAAAGTCACCAGGACTGGGTGAGGCCCAGATGGGGACCAGATTCACCAGGTCCAGGTGATTCCCAGGTGGTGACCAGAGTTACCAGTTCCGGCTGAGGACCAGGTAAGGACCAGATTCACCAGGTCCAAGTGAGGCCCAAGTGGGTACCTGTGTCCCCAGGTATGGGTGATGCACAGGTGGCAACCACACTCACCAGGTCCAGGAGAGGCCATCCTTCGGGCCATGCATAGGAACCGTGTCCCGATGATTCCCATGTAGCAACCAGAGTTACCAGGTCCAGGTGAGGCCAACCTGCAGGCCATGAAGTGGAACCATGTCCCGATGATGCCCAGGTAGGGACCAGAGTCACCAGGTCCAAATGAGGGCCAGATCGAGCAAATTCACTAGGTCCAGGTGAGGCCCAGTTGAGGACCAGGGTCACCAGATCTGGTTGAGGCCCAGAGGGGTACCAGAATCACCTGGACCAGGTGAAATCCAGATGGGGACCAGAATCACCAGGTCAGGGTGAGGCCCAGAGAGGTTCCAGAGTCATCATGTGCAGGTGTGACTCCGGTGTGGAAGAGAGTATCCAGGTCATAATTTTCCATAGGTGAGGACCAGAGTCACCATATCTGGGTGAAGCCCAGAAGGGGACCAGATTCACCAGGTCCACGTGATTCCCAGGTGGTGACCAGATTTACCAGATTCACCAAGTCCAGGTGATTCTCAGGTGGTGACCAGAATTACCAGATACACTGATCCAAGTTAGACCCACGTGGGGACCTGTGTCACCTAGTATGGGTGAGGCCCAAGTGGTAACCCCACTCACCAGGTCCAGGTGAGGCCATCCTGCAGGCCTTGCAGTGGAACCACGTCCCGAAGATGCCCATCTAGGGACTAGAGTTACCAGGTCCAGGTGAGGACAACCTGCAGGCAAGAGTCACCAGATCCAGGTGGGGACCAGAGTCTCCAGGTAAATGTGAGTCTACAAGAACACCACAGTCACCAGGTCCAGGTGTGGTTCATGTGGGAACGAGAGTCACCATGTCCAGGTGAGAGCCTGGTGGGGACCACAGTCACCAGGTCCAGATTGTGGCCTAGGTGCGGGGACGAGAGTCATCAACCATTTGAGGCCAAAGTGTGGAGCAAAGTTATCGTGTGCAGGTTAGGCCCAGGTGGGGAACAGAGTAACCGTGTCCTATTGATGCCAGGAGGGAAAAGAGTCACAAGGTCCAGATGAGGCCTAAGTGAGGAGTAGATTCACCAGGTCCTATTGAGGCTCAGTTGAGGACCAGTGTCCCCAGCTCTGGGTGAGTCCCAGAAGGGGACCAGAGTCGCCCGGTTCTGGTGATATCCAGGTGGGGACAAGAGTCACCACGTCATGGTGAGGCCCAGAGGGGGACGAGAGTCACTAGGTCCAGATGAGGTCCCGATGTGGAAATGAGAAACCAGGTCCCATGATGCCCATATGAGGACCTGAGTCACCAGGTCCAGGTGAGGTCCCTGCAGGAACCAGTCACCCTGTCCAGGTGAGGCCCAGGTGGGACCACAGTCACCAGGTCCAAGTGAGGCCCAGGTATATAAGAGAGTATCCAGGTCCCAATGATGCCCAGGTAAGGACCAGAGTCAACAGGTTCAGGAGAGGCCCAAATATGGATCAGAGTCATTGTGTTCCAGGTGAGGCCAGATGGAGACCACAGGAACCAGGTCCAGGAGAGCCCCATATGGGAACCAGAGCCACCAGATCCAGGTGAGGTTCAGGTGGGACCACAGTCACAAGGTCAAGGTAAGGTGCAGGTGGCAACAGGATTTACCAAGTCCAGGTGAGGCCCAGGTGGCGACCAGTCACCACATCCAGGTGAAAACCAGCTAAGGTCCAGATTCACCAGCCCCAAGTGAAGCCCACGGGGTGACTAGAGTCACCCGGTAAGGGTGAGGCCCAGAGGGGCAACCAGAGTAACCAGTTTAGTTTGAGGCCCATAATGGGACCAGAGATCCCGGGTCAAAGTGAGGCCCAGGTGTGGAATAGAGTATCCAGGTCCGAATGATGCCTGGGTGAGGACCAGAGTCACTAAGGCCATGCAGGCCCAGATGGGGAACAAAATCACTAGTTCCTGTTGAGGCATAGAATAAGACCACAGTCACCAGTATCAGGGGAGGCCCTTGTGGGAACCAGAGCCACTCTATGCAGCTGAGTGCCAGGTCCATGTGAGGCCCACGTGAGGACCAGATTCATCAGGTCGAATTGAGGCATAGCTGGGGACAAGAGTCATCAGGTCTGGGTGCGGCCCAGATGGGGCAAGATTCAGCAGTTCTGAGTTAGTTCAAAGTGGGGATGAGAGACACTAGGTCCAGGTGAGGCCATACTGAGGACCAGAGTCACCAGATCCAGGTGAGGTCCAGGTGGGGACCAGAGTCACCAGATCCAGGTGAATTCCAGGTGGGGACCAGAGTGACCAGATCCAGGTGAAGCCCAGGTGGGGACGAGAGTCACTAGGTCCAGATGAGACCCAGGTGAGGACCAGAGTTACCAGGTACACGTGAGGCCCCGTTGGGGATCAGAGGCAACAGGTCCATGTGATTCTGTCTTGGGGACCATGGTGATCAGGTATACTTGTGGCCCAGGTGTGGAACACAGTAAGCAGGTCCAGGTGAGTCCCCGGTGGTGACAAGGGTCACCACGTCCAGGTAAGTCCCAGGTGTGGACCAGGATCACCAGGTCCAGGGGAGGACCTTGAAAGAACCAGAGTCAACAGTTCGAGGTCAGGTGCAGGTGGCAACCAGGGTCAGCAGGTCCAAGTCAGGCCAAAGTGGGATTCACAGTCACTAGGGTACGGTGAGACCCAGAGGGGAACCAGTGTCACATGGTCCAGGTGAGGTCCAATTGTGGAACACAGTCACCGGGTCCCAATTTTGCCCAGATGAGACCTTGATCAACAGGGCCAGGTGAGGCCCAAATGGGGACCGGAGTCCCTAAATCCAGGTGATGTCCAGGTGGGGACCACAGTCACCAGATCCAGGGTAGTCTCAGGTGCAGACCAGAATCACCAGGTCCAGGTGAGGTGCAGGTGGCAACCACACTCACCAGGTCCCGGTGAGGCCCTGGTGGGGACCAGAGTCACGAGGTACATGAGAAGCTAGAAACACTGCAGCCACCATGTCCAGATGATGTCCATGTGGGAACGAGAATCACAAGTTACAGGTGAGGACCAGGTGGGGATACGACTCATCATGTCCAGGTGAGACCCAGGTGGGAACGAGTGTCACCATGTCCAGGTGTGGCCCAGGTGAAGACCAGAGTTAATAGGTCCGGCTGGGTCACTGTTAGTGAACAGTGTAACCATATCCTGATGCTACCAAGGATGGTACCTGAGACACCAGGTCCTGGTGAGGCCCAGGTTGGACCAGAGACATGAGGTCCAGGTGAGGTCCCGATGGGAACCACAGTCACCAGGTCAGGTGAGGCCATGCTTAGGATCAGAGTCACCAGTTACAGCTGAGGCCCAGGTGGAGCCAGAGTCACTAAGTAGAGAAGAGGCCAAAGTCAGGACCAATGTTACCAGGATCAGGTCAGTCCCAGTGGGGAATAGAGTAACCAGGTCCCGATGATGCCCAGGTAGAACCAGAGTCACCAGGTCCAGATGAGGCGCAGGTGGGGAGCATGTTCACTAGGTCCCAGTGAGGCCCAGTTGAGGACCAGAGTCACCAGTTCTGGTTGAGGCCTAGAGGGGTACCAGAAACACCTGGTCCAGGTGACATCCAGATGGGGACCAGAGTCACCAGGTCCAGGTTATTCCCAGGTGGTGAACAGAGTTACGAGTTCCGGGTGAGGACCAGGTAAGGACCAGAGTCACCAGGTCCAAGTGAGGCCCAAGTGGGGACCTGTGTCACCAGGCATGTTGAGGCCCATGTGACAACCCCCCTCACCAGAAACAAGTGAGGCCAACCTGCAAGCCATGCAGAGGAACCATGTCCAGATGATGCCGAGATAGGGACTAGAGTTCTCAGGTCCAGGTGAGGCCAACCTGCAGGCCATGCAGTGGAACATGTCCCGATGATGCCCAGGTAGGTATCAGAGTCACCAGGTCCAAATGAGGCCCAGATGGAACATATTCACTAGGTGCAGGTGAGGCCCAGTTGAGGATCACAGTCACCAGATCTGATTGAGTCCTAGAGGAGTACCAGAATCCCCTGGACCAGGTGACATCCAGATGGGGAAAAGGGTCACCAGGTCAGGGTGAGGCCCAGAGAGGTTCCAGAGTCATCATGTCCAGGTGAGGCTCAGGTGTGGAACAGAGTGACCAGGTACCAATGTTGCCCAGGTGAGGACCAGAGTCACCAGATCTGGGTGACGTGGAGATACGATCAGAGTCACCAGTTCCAGGTGAGGCCAAGATGGAGTCCACAACAATCAGGTCCAGTTGGCGAACAAAGTCACCAGGAATGGGTGAGGCCCAGATGGGGACCAGATTCACCAGCTCCAGGTGAGGCCCAGGTGGTGAGCAGAGTCCCCGGGTCTGGGAGAGGACCAGGTAAGGACCAGATTAACATGTCAAAGAGGCCCACGTGGGAACCTCAGTCACCAGGTTTGGGTGAGGCCCAGGTGGCAACCCCACTCACCAGGTCCAAGTGAGGCCAACCTGCAGGCCGAGGTCACCAGATCCAGGTGAGGCCCTAGTGGGGACCGGAGTTACCAGGTAAATGTGAGTCTACAAGTACACCACAGTCACCAGGTCCAGGTGTGGTTCATGTGGGAACGAGAGTCACCAGGTCCAGGTGAGACCCAGGTGGGGACGACAGTCTCCAGGTCCAAATTGAGGCCTCGGTTGGGGGACTAGGAACATCAGGACCAGTTGAGGCCAAAGTGCAGAGATAAGTTATCATGTCCATGTGAGGCCCAGGTGCGGAACAGAGTAACCATGTCCCATTGCTGCCAGGTGGGAAAAGAGTCACAAGGTCCAGACGAGGCCTAAGTGAGGAGGAGATTCACCAGGTCCTGTTGAGGCTCAGCTGAGGACCAGTGTCCCCAGCTCCGGGTGTGTCCCAGAGGGGGACCAGAGTCCCACGGTTCTGGTGATATCCAGGTGGGGACCAGAGTCACCACGTCAGGTTGAGGCCCAGAGGGGGACGAGAATCACTAGGTCCAGGTGAGGCCCCGATGTGGAACTGAAACCAGGTCCCATGATGCCCATATGAGGACCTGAGTCACCAGGTCCAGGTGAGGTCCCTGTGGGAACCAGTCACCTGTCCAGGTGAGACCCATGTGGGACCACAGTCACCAGGGCCAGGTGGGGCCAAGACATATAAGAGAGTATCCAGGTCCCAATGATGCCCAGGTAAGGACCAGAGTCAACAGGTACAGGAGAGGCCCAAATATGGATCAGAGTCATTGTGTTCCAGGTGAGGTCAGATGGAGACCACAGGAACCAGGTCCAGGAGAGCCCCATATGGGAACCAGAGACACCAGATCCCGGTGAGGTCCAGGTGGGACCACAGTCACAAGGTCCAGGTGAGGCGCAGGTGGCAACAGGATTTACCAAGTCCAGGTGAGGCCCAGGCGGCGACCGGTCACCACATCCAAGTGCGGACCAGCTAAGGACCAGATTCACCAGGCGCAAGTGAAGCCCAAGGGGTAACCCGAGTCACCAGGTAAGGGTGAGTCCCAGAGGGAGAAGCAGAGTAACCAGTTTAGTTTGAGGCCCAGAATGGGACCAGAGGTCCCTGGTCAAAGTGAGGCCCAGTGTGGAATAGAGTATCCAGGTCCCAATGATGCCTGGGTGAGGATCAGAGTCACTATGGCCATGGAGTCCCAGATGGGGAACAGAATCACTAGGTCTTGGTGAGGCAGAGGATAAGACCACAGTCAGCAGTATCAGGTGAGCCCCTTGTGGGAACCAGAGCCACTCTATCCAGCTGACTCCCAGGTCCAAGTGAGGCCCCCGTGAGGACCAGATTCATCAGGTCGAATTGAGGCATAGCTGGGGACAAGAGTCACCAGGTCTTTGTGCGGCCTAGATGGGGCAAGATTCAGTAGTTCTGAGTTAGGTCAAAGTGGGGATGAGAGACACCAGGTCCAGGTGAGGCCATACTGAGGACCAGAGTCACCAGATCCAGGTGAATTCCAGGTGGGGACCAGAGTCACCAGATCCAGGTGAATTCCAGGTGGGGACCAGAGTCACCAGATCCAGGTGAAGCCCAGGTGGGGACCAGAGTCACTAGGTCCAGATGAGGCCCAGGTGAGGACAAGAGTTACCAGGTACACGTGAGGCCCCGGTGGAGATCAGAGGCAACAGGTCCATGTGAGTGCGGCTTCGGGACCATAGTGAACAGGTCTACCTGATGCCCAGGAGTGGAACACAGTAAGCAGGTCCAGGTGAGTCCCCGGTGGTGACAAGAGTCACCACGTCCAGGTGAGGCCCAGGTGGGGACCAGGATCACCAGGTACAGGGGAGACCCTTGAAAGAACCAGAGTCAACAGTTCGAGGTCAGGCGTAGGTGGCAACCAGGGTCAGCAGGTCCCAGTAAAGCCAATGTGGGGTTCACAGACACTAGTGCATGGTGAGACCCAGAGGGGAACCAGAGTCACATGGTCCAGGTGAGGTCCAGTTGTGGAACACACTCACCGGGTCCCCATTTTGCCCAGTTGGGGACCATGGTCATCAGGGCCAGGTGAGGCCCAGATGGGGACCGGAGTCCCCAAATCCAAGTGAAGCCCAGGTGGGGACCACAGTCACCAGATCCAGGGTAGTCTCAGGTGCAGAGCAGAATCACGAAGTGCAGGTGAGGTGCAGGTGTCAACCACACTCACCAGGTCCCGGTGAGGCCCTGGAGGAGACAGAGTCACGAGGTACATGAGAAACTAGAAACTCTGCAGCAACCAGGTCCACATGATGTCCATATGGGAACGCGAATCACCAGTTACAGGTGAGGGCCAGGTGGGGAACCGACTCACCATGTCCAGGTGAGACCCAGGTGGGAACCACTGTCACCATGTCCAGGTGTGGCCCTGGTGAAGACCAGAGTTAATAGGTCAAGCTGGGTCACTGTTAGTGAACAGTGTAACCCTATCCTGATGCTACCCAGGTGGGTACCTGAGACACCAGGTCCTGGTGAGGCCCGGTGGAACCAGAGACCTGAGGTCCAGGTGAGGTCCAGATGGGAACCACAGTCACCAGGTCAGGTGAGGCCATGCTTAGGATCAGAGTCACCAGGTACAGGTGAGGCACAGGTGGAGCCAGAGTCACCTGGTACAGAAGAGGCCAAAGTCAGGATCAGAGTTACCAGAATCAGGTCAGTCCCAGTGGGGAATACAGTAACCATTTCCCGAGGATGCCCAGGTAAAACCAGAGTCACTCTGCCCAGATGCGGCGCAGATGGGGAGCATATTCACTAGGTTCCGGTGAGGCCCAGTTGAGGACCAGTGTCACGAGGTCAAGTTGAGGCCTAGAGGGGTACCAGATTCACCTGGTCTAGGTGACATCCAGATGGGGACCAGAGTCACCATGTCAGGCTGAGGCCCAGAGGGGATCCAGAGTCAACATGTCCAGGTGAGGCTCACGTGTGGAACAGTGTATCCAGTTCATAATGGTCCACAGGTGACGACCAGAGTCACCAGATCTGGGTGAGGCCCAGTTAGTATCAGAGTCACCAGTTCCAGGTGAGCCCCAGAAGGTGTCCACAGCAATCGCACAGGAGGCACCCAAATCACCAGGTCCAGGTGAGGCCAACCTGCAGGCCATGAAGAAGAACCCTGTCCCACTGATGCCAAGGTAGGGACCAGAGTCACCAGGTCCAGAATCGGCGCAGGTGGGAGCATATTCACTAGGTCCCTGTGAGGCCCAGTTGCGGACCAGAGTCACCAGGTCTACTTGAGGCCTAGAGGGGTACCAGATTCACCTGGTTAGGTGACATCCTGATGGGGACCAGAGTCACCATGTTAGACTCACCTGGACATGATGACTCTGGGCCAGGTCCTGGTGAGGCCCAGGTGGGACCAGAGATATGAGGTCCAGGTGAGGTCCCGATGGGAACCACAGTCACCAGGTCAGGTGAGGCCATTCTTAGGATCAGAGTCACCAGTTACAGGTGAGGCCCATGTGGAGCGACAGTCACCTGGTGCAGAAGAGGCCAAAGTCAGGATCAGAGTTACCAGGATCAGGTCAGTCCCAGTGGGGAATAGAGTAACTATGTCCCGATGATGCCCAGGTAGAACCAGAGTCACCAGGTCCAGAAGAGGCGCAGGTTGGGAGAATGCTCACTAGGTCCCGGTGAGGCCCAGTTGAGGACCAGAGTCACCAGGTCAAGTAGAGGCCTAGAGGGGTACCAGATTCACCTGGTCTAGGTGACATCCAGATGGGGACCGGAGTCACCATGTCAGGCTGAGGTCCAGAAGGGATCCAGAGTTATCATGTCCACGTAAGGCACACATGTGGAACAGAGAATCCAGGTCATAATTGTCCACAGGTGAGGACCAGGGTCACCAGGTCTGGGTGACGCGCAGACAGGATCAGAGTCACCAGTTCCAGGTGAGGCCAAGAAGGAGTCCACAGTAATCAGGTCCAGGTGGGGAACAAAGTCACCAGGACTGGGTGAGGCCCAGATGGGGACCAGATTCACCAGGTCCAGGAGAGGCGAGGTGGTGACCAGAGTCCCCGGGTCTGGGAGAGGACCAGGTAAGGACCAGATTCACCAGGTCCACGAGGCCCACGTGTGGAACTGAGTCACCAGGTATGGGTGAGGCCCAGGTGGCAACCCCCCTCTCCAGTCCAGGTGAGGCCAACCTGCATGCCAGAGTCACCAGATCCAGGTGAGTCCCTAGTGGGGACTGGAGTCACCAGGTAAATGTGAGTGTACAAGAAAACCACAGTCACCAGGTCCAGGTGTGGTTCATGTGGGAACGAGAGTCACCAGGTCCAGGTGAGACCCAGGTGGGGACCATAGTCACCAGGTCCAGATTGAGGCCTAGGTGGGGGGACCAGAGTCATCAGGATCAGTTGAGGCCAAAGTGTGGAGCAAAGTTATCATGTCCAGGTGATGTCCATGTGGGGAACAGAGTAACCATGTCCCATTGATGCCAAGTGAGAAAAGAGTCAGAAGGTACAGAAGAGCCCTAAATGAGGACTGGATTCACCATGTCGTGTTGACGTCCAGTTGAGCACCAGTGTCCCCAGCTCTGAGTGAGTCCCAGATGGAGACCAGAGTCACCCGGTTCTGGTGATATCCAGGTGGGGACAAGACTCACCACGTCAGGGTGAGGCCCAGAAGGGGACGAGAATCACTAGTGTCAGATGAGGCCCCGTTGTGCAACTGAGAAAAAAGGTCCCATAATGCCCAAATGAGGACCTGAGTCACCAGGTCCAGGTGATGTCCCTGTGGGAACCAGTCACCTCGTCAAGGTGAGGCCCAGGTGGGACCATAGTCACCAGGGCCAGGTGAGTCCCAGGTATATAAGAGAGTATCCAGGTCCCAATGATGCCCAGGTAAGGACCAGAGTCAACAGTTCCAGGAGAGGCCCAAATATGGATCAGAGTCATTGTGTTCCAGGTGAGGCCAGATGGAGACCACAGGAACCAGGTCCAGGAGAGCCCCATATGGGAACCAGAGCCACCAGATCCAGGTGAGGTCCAGGTTGGACCACAGTCACAAGGTCCAGGTGAGGCACAGGTGGCAACAGGATTCACCAAGTCCAGGTGAGACCCATGTGGCGACCAGTCACCACATCCAGGTGCGGACCAGCGAAGGACCAGATTCACCAGGTCCATGTGAAGACCAATGGGTGACCAGAGTCACCACGTAAGGGTGAGGCCCAGAGGGGGAACCAGAGTAACCAGTTTAGTTTGAGGCCCAGAATGGGACCAGAGGTCCCTCTTCAAAATGAGGCCGAGGTGTGGAATAGAGTATCCAGGTCCCAATGATGCCTGGGTGAGGCCCAGAGTCACTAGGGCCATGCAGGCCCAGATGGCGAACAAAATCACTAGGTCCTGGTGAGGCATAGGATAAGACCACAGTCACCAGTATCAGGTGAACCCCTTGTGGGAACCAGAGCCACTCTATCCAGCTGAGTCCCAGGTCCATGTGAGGCCCACGTGAGGGCCAGATTCATCAGGTCGAATTGAGGCATAGCTGGGGACAAGAGTCACCAGGTCTTTGTGCGGCCTAGGTGGGGCAAGATTCAGCAGTTCTGAGTTAGGTCCAAGTGGGGACGAGAGACACCAGGTCCAGGTGAGGCCAAACTGAGGACCAGAGTCACCAGATCCAGCTGAGGTCCATGTTGGAAACAGAGTCACCAGGTCCAGGAGAGGTCCAGGTGGGGACCAGAGTCACCAGATCCAGGTGAAGTCCCGGTGGGGACCAGAGTCACCAGATCCAGGTGAAGCAGAGGTGGGGACCAGAGTCACTAGGTCAAGATGAGGCCCAGGTGAGGACCAGAGTTACCAGGTACACGTGAGGCCCAGGTGGGGATCAGAGACAACAGGTCCATGTGAGGCCAGCTTGGGGACCATGGTCAACAGGTCTACTTGAGGCCCAGGTGTGGAACACAGTAAGCAGGTCCAGGTGAGTCCCCGGTGGTGACCAGAGTTACGAGTTCCGGGTGAGGACCAGGTAAGGACCAGATTCACCAAGTCCAACTGAGGCCCACGTGGGGACCTGTGTCACCAGGCATGAGTGAGGCCCAGGTGACAACCTCACTCACCAGGTCCACGTGAGGCCAATCTGCAGGCCATGCAGTGGAACCATGCCTTGATGATGTCCAGGTAGGGACCAGGGTTACCAGGTCCAGGTGAGGCCAACCTGCAAGCGATGCAGTGGAACCATGTCCCGATGATGCCCAGGTAGGGACCAGAATCACCAGGTCCAATGAGGCCCAGATGGAGCATATTCACTAGGTCCAGGTGTGGTCCAGTGGAGGACCAGAGTCACCAGACCTGGTTGAGGCCTAGAGGGGTACCAGAATCACCTGGTCCAGGTGACATCCAGATGGGGACCAGAGTAACCAGGTCAGGATGAGGCCCAGAGAGGTTCCAGAGTCATCATGTCCAGGTGAGGCTCAGGTGTGGAACAGAGTCACCAGGTACCAAAGATGCCCAGGTGAGGACCAGAGTCACCAGGTCTGGGTGACGGGCAGATAGGATCAGAGTCACCTGTTCCAGGTGAGGCCAAGAAAGAGTCCACAACAATCAGATACAGGAGTGGAACAAAGTCAACAGGCCTGGGTGAGGCCCAGATGGGTATCAGATTCACCAGGTCCAGGTAGGCCCAGGTGGTGACCAGAGACCCCGGGGCTGGGAGACGACCAGGTAAGGACCAGATTTACCAGGTCCAAGAGGCCCACGCGGGGACCTGACTCACCAGGTATGGGTGAGGCCCAGGGGCAACCCCACTCACAATGTCCAGGTGAGGCCAACCTGCATGCCAAAGTCACCAGATCCACGTGAGGCCCTAGTCGGCACCGGAGACAGCAGGTAAAAGTGAGTCTACAAGAACACTACAGTCACCAGCTCCATGTGTGGTTCATGTGGGAACGAGAATCACCAGTTCCAGGTGAGACCCAGGTTGGGACGACAGTCACCAGGTCTGGATTGAGGCCTAAGAGGGTAACAGTGTCATCAGGACCAGTTGAGGCCCAACTGTGGAACAAAGTTATCATGTCCAGTTGAGGCTCAGGTGTGGAACAGAGTATCCAGGTCATAATGGTCCACAGGTGAGGACCAGAGTCACCAGATCCAGGTGAAGCCCAGGTGGGGACCAGAGTCACTAGGTCCAGATGAGGCCCAGGTGAGGACCAGAGTTACCAGGTGCACGTGAGGCACCGGTGATGATCAGAGGCAACAGGTCCATGTGAGGCCGGCTTGGGGACCATGGTCAACACATCTACTTGAGGCCCAGGTGTGGAACACTGTAAGCAGGTCCAGGTGAGTCCCTGGTGGTGACAAGAATCACCACGTCCAGGTGAGGCCCAGGTGGGGACCAGGATCACCAGGTCCAGGGGAGGACCTTGCAAGAACCAGAGTCAACAGTTCGAGGCCCGACGCAGGTGGCAACCAGGGTCAGCAGGTCCAAGTCAGGCCAAAGTGGGGTTCACAGTCACTAGGGCACGGTGACACCCAGAGGGGGACCAGAGTCACCTGGTCCAGGTGAGGTCCAGTTGTGGAGCACAGTCACCGGGTACCAATTTTGCCCAGTTGAGGACCATGGTCAACAGGGCCAGGTGAGGCTCAGATGGGGACCGGAGTCCCCAAGTCAAGGTGAAGCCCAGGTGGGGACCACAGTCACCAAATCCAGGAGAGTCTCAGGTACAGTCCAGAATCACCATGTCCAGGTGTGGCCCAGGTAAAGAGCAGAGTTAATAGTTCCGGCTGGGTCACTGTTAGTGAAGAGTGTAACCATATCCTGATGCTACCAGGTTGGTACCCCAGACACCAGGTCCTGGTGAGGCCCAGGTCGGACCAGAGACATGAGGTCCAGGAGATATCATAATGGGAACCACAGTCACCAGGTCAGGTGAGGCCATGCTTAGGATCAGAGTCACCAGTTACAGGTGAGACCCAGGTCGAGCCAGAGTGACCTGGTACAAAATAGGCCAAAGTCAGGACCAGAGTTACCAGGATCAGGTCAGTCCCAGTGGGGAATAGAGTAACCATGTCCCGATGATGCCCAGGTAGAACCAGAATCACCAGCTCCAGATGAGGCACAGGTGGGGAGCATGATTACTAGGTCCCGCTGAGGCCCAGTTGAGGACCAGAGTCACCAGGTCTAGTTGACGCCTAGAGGGGTACCAGATTCACCTGGTCTAGGGGACATCCAGATGGGGACCAGAGTCACCATGTCAGGGTGAGGCCCAGAGGGCATCCAGAGTCATCATGTCCAGGTGAGGTTCAGGTGTGGAAAAGAGTATCCAGGTCATAATGGTCCACAGGTGAGGACCAGAGTTACCAGATCTGGGTGAGGCCCAGTTAGGAGCAGAGTCACAAGTTCCAGGTGAGGCCAAGAAGGAGTCCACAGCAATCAGGTCCAGGTGAGGATCAAAGTCACCAGGAATGGGTGAGGCCCAGATGGGGACCAGATTCACGAGGTCCAGGTGATTCCCATTTGGTGACAAGGGTTACCAGTTCCGGGTGAGGACCAGGTAAGGACCAGATTCCCCAGGTCCAAGTGAGGCCCACGTGAGACCTGTGTCACCAGGTATGGGTGAGGCCCAGGTGGCAAGCCCACTCACCAGGTCTAGGTGAGGCCAACCTGCAGGCGATGCAGAGGAACCGTGTCCCGATGATGCCCAGGTAGGGACCAGAGGTACGAGGTCCAGGTGACGCCAACCTGCAGGCCATGCAGAGGAACCGTGTCCCGATGATGCCCAGGTAGGGACCAGAGTTACCAGGTCAAGAAGAGGCCAACCTGCAGACCATTATGTGGAACCAGGTCGCGATGTTGCCCACGTAGGGACCAGAGTCACCAGGTCCAAATGAGGCCCAGATGGAGCATATTCACTAGGTCCATGTGAGGCCCAGTTGAGGACCAGAGTCACCAGAACTGGTTGAGGCCTAGAGGGGTACCAGAATCACCTGGTCCAGGTGACATCCAGATGGGGACCAGAGTCCCTGATAGTGAACAGTGTAACCATAACCTGATGCTACATAGATGGTTACCAGAGACACCAGGTCCTGGTGAGGCCCAAGAGGGACCCGAGACATGAGGTCCAGGTGAGGTCCCCATGGGAACCGCAGTCAGCAGGTCAGGTGAGACCATGCTTAGGATCAGAGTCACCAGTTACAGGTGAGGCACAGGTTGAGCCAGAGTCACCTGGTACAGAAGAGGCCAAAGTCAGGACAAGAGTTACCAGGATCAGGTCAGTCCCAGTGGGGAATAGAGTAACCATGTCCCGATGATGCCCAGGAAGAACCAGAGTCACCAGGTCCATATGAGGCGCAGGTGGGAGCATATTCACTAGGTCCCTGTGATGCCAAGTTGAGGACAAGAGTCACCAGTTCTAGTTGAGGCGTAGAGGGGTCCAGATTCACCTGGTCTAGGTGAAATCCAGATGGGTCCAGAATCACCAAGTCAGGGTGAGGCCCAGGTGGTGACCAGAGTTACCAGTTCCGGGTGAGTATAAGGTAAGGACCAGATTCACAAGGTCCAATCTAGGCCCACGTGGGGACCTTTGTCACCAGGTATGGGTGAGGCCCAGGTGGCAACCCCACTCACCAGGTCCAGGTGAGGCCAACCTGCAGGCCATGTAGAGGAACCATGTCCCGATGATGCCCATGTAGGGACCAGAGTTACCAGGTCCAGGTGAGGCCAGCCTGCAGGCCATGCAGTGGATCCATGTCCCGATGATGCCCAGGTAGGGAACAGAGTCACCAGGCCCAAATGAGGCCCAGATGGAGCATATTCACTAGGTCCAGGTGAGGCCCAGTTGAGGACTAGAGTCACCAGATCTGGGTGACGTGCAGATAGGATCAGAGCCACCAGTTCCAGGTAAGGCCAAGAAAGAGTCCACAGCAATCAGGTCCAGGTGGGGAACTAAGTCACCAGGACTGGGTGAGGCCCAGATGGAGACCAGATTCACTCACCAGGTCCAGGTGAGGCCCAGGTGGTGACCGGAGTCCCCGGGTCTAGTAGAGGACCAGGTAAGGACCAGATTCACCAGGTCAAAGAGGCACACGTGGGGACCTGAGTCACCAGGTATGGGTGTGTCCCAGGTGGCAACCCCACTCACCAGGTCCAGGTGAGGCCAACCTGCAGACCAGAGTCACCAGATACACGTGAGGCCCTAGTGGGGACCAGAGTCACTAGATAAATGTGAGTCTACAAGAACACCACAGTCACCAGGTCCAGGTGTGGTTCATGTGGGAAAAAGAGTCACCAGGTCCAAGAGACCCAAGTGGGGACCACAGTTACCAGGTCAGCAGGTCCAGGAGAGGTCCAGGTGGGGACCAGAGTCCCCAGATCCAGGTGAAGTCCAGGTGGGGATCACAGTCACCCGATCCAGGTGAAGCCCAGGTGGGGACCAGAGTCAGTAGGTCCAGATGAGGCCCAGGTGAGGACCAGAGTTACCAGGTACACGTGAGGCGCCGGTAGGTATCAGAGGCAACAGGTCCATGTGAGGCAGGCTTGGGGACCATGGTCAAGAGTTCTACTTGAGGCCCAGTGTGGAACACTGTAACCAGGTCCAAGTGAGTCCCCGGTGGTGACAAGAGTCACCAGGTCCAGGTAAGGCCCAGGTGGGGACCAGGATCACCAGGTACAGGGGAGGCCCTTGAAAGAACCAGAGTCAACATTTCGAGGTCAGGCTCAGGTGACAACCAGGGTCAGCAGGTCCAAGTCAGGCCAAAGTGGGGTTCACAGTCACTAGAGCACGGTGAGACCCAGAGGGGGACCAGAGTCACCTGGTCCAGGTGCGGTCCAGGTGTGGAACACAGTCACCGGGTCCCAATTTTGCCCAGTTGAGGACCATGGTCAACAGGGCCAGGTGAGGCCCAGATGGGAATCGGAGTGCCCAAATCCAGGTGAAGCCCAGATTGGGACCATAGTCACCAGATCCAGGGTAGTCTCAGATGCAGACCAGAATCACCAGTTCCAGGTGAGGTGCAGGTGGCAACCACACTCACCAGGTCCCAGTGATGCCCTCGTGGGGACCAGAGTCACGAGGTACATGAGAATCTAGAAACACTGCAGCCACCGGGTCCACATGATGTCCATTTGGGAACGAGAATCACCAGTTAGAGGTGAGGACCCTGTGGGGATCCGACTCACCATGTCCAGGTGAGACCCAGGTGGGAACCAGTGTCACCATATCCAGGTGTGGCCCAGGTGAAGACCAGAGTTAATAGGTCGGGCTGGGTCACTGTTAGTGAACAGTGTAACCATATCCTGATGCTACCCAGGTGGGTACGAGAGACACCAAGTCCTGGTGAGGCCCAGTTGAGACCAGAGACATGAGGACCAGGTGAGGTCCCATGGGCACCACAGACATCAGGTGAGGTGAGTCCATGCTTAGGATCAGATTCAACAGTTACAGGTGAAGCCCAGGTGGAGTCAGAGTCACCTGGTACAGAAGAGCCAATAGTCAGGACCAGAGTTACCAGGATCAGGTCAGTCCCAGTGGGGAATAGAGTAACCATGACCCGATGATGCCCAGGTAGAACCAGAGTCACCAGGTCCAGATGAAGCGCAGGTGGGGAGCATATTCACTAGGTCCCGGTGAGGTCCAGTTGAGGACCAGTGTCACCAAGTCTAGTTGAGGCCCAGAGGGGTACCAGATTCACCTGGTCTTGGTGACATCCAGATGGGGACCAGAGTCTTCAGGTCAGGGTGAGGCCCAGAGTGGTTCCAGAGTCAACATGTGCAGGTGAGGCTCAGGTGTGGAACAGAATCACCAGGTACCAATGATGCCCAGGTGAGGACCAGAGTTACCATGACTGGGTGACGCGCAGATATGATCTCAGTCACCAGTTCCAGGTGAGGCCAAGAAACAGTCCAAAGCAATCAGGTCCAGGTGGGGAACAAAGTCACCAGGACTGGGTGAGGCCCAGATGGGGACCAGATTCACCAGGTCCAGGTGAGCCCAGGTGGTGACCAGAGTCCCCGAATATGGGAGCGGAACAGGTAAGGACCAGATTCACCAGGTCCAAGAGTCTCACGTTGGGACCTGAGTCACCAGGTATGGGTGAGACCCAGGTGGCAACCCCACACACCAGGTCCAGGTGAGGCCAACCTGCAGGCCATGCAAAGGAACCATGTCCCGATGATGCCCAGGTAGGTACCAGAGTCACCACGTCCGGATGAGGCGCAGGTGGGGAGCAGGTTCACTAGGTCCCGGTGAGGCCCAGTTGAGGACCAGAGTCACCAGGTCAAGTTGAGGCCTAGAGGGGTACCAGTTTCACCTGGTCTAGGTGACATCCAGATGGGGACCAGTGTCACCATGTCAGGCTGAGGCCCAGAGGGGATCCAGAGTCATCATATCCAGGTGAGGCTCAGGTTGGAACAGAGTATCCATGTCATAATGGACCACAGGTGAGTACCAGAGTCACCAGTTCTGGGTGAGGCCCAGTTAGGATCAGAGTCACCAGTTCCAGGTGAGGCCAAGAAGGAGTCCACAGCAATCAGGCCCAGATGGGGAACAAAGTCACCAGGACTGGGTGAGGCCCAGATGGGGACCAGATTCACCAGGCCCAGGTGATTCCCAGGTGGTGACCAGACTTACCAGTTCCGGGTGAGGACCCGGTAAGGGTCAGATTCACCAGGTCCAAGTGATGAGCACGTGGGGACCTGTGTCACCAGGTATGGGTGAGGCACTGGTGAAAACCCCACTAACCAGGTCCAGGTGAAGCCAACATGCAGGTCATGCAGAGGAATATTGTCCCAATGATGCCCATGTAGGGAATAGACTTACCGGGTCCAGGTGAGGCCAACCTGCATGCCATGCAGAGAAACCATGTCCCGTTGATGCCCAGGTAGGGACCAGATTTACTAGGTCCAGGTGACGTCAACCTGCAGGCCATGCAGTGGAACCATGTCCGGATGATGCCCATGTAGGGACCAGAGTCACCAGGTCCAAATGAGGCCCAGATGGAGCATATTCACTAGGTCCAGGTGAGGACCAGTTGAGGACCAGAGTCACCAGATCTGGTTGAGGCCTAGAGGGGTACCAGAATCACCTGGTCCAGGTGACATCCAGATGGGGACCAGAATCACCAGGTCAGGGTGAGGCCCAGAGAGGTTCCAGAGTCAACATTTCCAGGTGAGGCTCAGGTGTTGAACAGAGTCACCAGGTACCAATGATGCCCAGGTGAGGACCAGAGTCAACAGGTCTGGGTGAGGCGCAGATAGGATCAGAGACACCAGATCCAGGTGAGGCCAAGAAAGAGTCCACAGCAATCAGGTCCAGGTGGGGGACAAAGTCACCAGGACTGGGTGAGGCCCAGATGGGGACCACAATCACCAGGTCCAGGTGAGGCCCAGTTGTGGACCAGAGTACCCGGGTCTGGGAGAGGACCAGGTAAACACCAGATTAACAGGTCCAAGAGGCCCACGTGGGGACCTGAGTCACCAGGTTTCGGTGAGGCCCAGGTGGCAACCCCACTCACCAGGTCCAAGTGAGGCGAACCTGCAGGCCAGAGTCACCAGATCCAGGTGAGGCCCTAGTGGGGACACGAGTCACCAGGTAAATGTGAGTCTACAAGAACACCACAGTCAACAGGTCCAGGTTTGGTTCATGTGGGAACGAGAGTCACCAGATCCAGGTGAGACCCAGGTGGGGACCACAGTCACCAGGTCCAGATTGAGGCCTAGGTGGGGGGACCAGAGTCATCAGGACCAGTTGAGGCCAAAGTGTGGAGCAAAGTTATCATGTCCAGGTGAGGCCCAGGTGGGGAACACAGTAACCATGTCCCATTGATTCCAGGTGGGAATAGAGTCACAAGGTCCAGACGAGGTCTAAGTGAGGAGTAGATTCACCAGGTCCTGTTGAGGCCCAGCTGAGGACCAGTGTCCCCAACTCCGGGTGAGTCCGAGATGGGGACCAGAGTCCCCCGGTTCTGGTGATATCCAGTTGGGAACCAGAGTCAGCATGTCAGGAAGAGGCCCAGAGGGGGACGAGAATCACTAGGTCTAGGTGAGGCCCCGATGTGGAACTGAGAAACCAGGTCCCATGATGCCCATATGAGGACCTGAGTCACCAGGTCCAGGTGAGGTCCCTGTGGGAACCAGTCACCTCGCCCAGGTGAGGCCCAGGTGGGACCACAGTCACCAGGTCCAGGTGAGGCCCAGGTATATAAGAGAGTATCCAGGTCCCAATGATGCCCAGGTAAGGACCAGAGTCAACAGGTCCAGGAGAGGCCCAAATATGGATCAGAGTCATTGTGTTCCAGGTGAGGCCAGATGGAGACCACAGGAACCAGGTCCAGGAGAGCCCCATATGGGAAACAGAGCCACCAGATCCAGGATAGGTTCAGGTGGGACCAAAGTCACAAGGTCCAGGTGAGGTGCATGTGGCAACAGGATTCACCAAGTCCAGGTGAAGCCAGGGTGGCGACCAGAAACGACATCCAGGTGCGGACCAGCTAAGGACCAGAATCATCAGGCCCAAGTGAACCCCAATGGGTGACCAGAGTCACCAGGTAAGGGTGAGGCCCAGAGAGGGAACCAGGGTAACCATTTAGTTTGAGGCCCAGAATGGGACCAGAGGTCCCTGGTCAAAGTGAGGCTCTTGTGGGGTATAGAGTATCCAGGTCCCTGTGATTCCTGGGTGAGGACCAGAGTCACTAGGGCCATGCAGGCCCAGATGGGGAACAGAATCACTAGGTCCTGTTGAGGCATAGAAACACACCCCAGTCAGCAGTATCAGGTGAACCCCTTGTGGGAACCAGAGCCACTCTTTCCAGCTGAGTCCCAGGTCCATGTGAGGCCCACATGAGGACCAGATTCATCAGGTCGAATTGAGGCATAGCTGGGGACAAGAGTCACCAGGTCTGGGTGCGGCCTAGGTGGGGCAAGATTCAGCAGTTCTGAGTTAGGTCAAAATGGGGACGAGAGACACCAGGTCCAGGTGAGGCCAAACTGAGGACCAGAGTCACCAGATCCAAGTGAGGTCCTGTTGGTAAGAGAGTCACCAGGTCCAGGAGAGGACCAGGTGTGGACCAGAGTCACCAGATCCAGGTGAAGCCCAGTTGGGGACCAGAGTCACTAGGTCCAGATGAGGCCCAGGTGAGGAGCAGAGTTACCAGGTACACGTGAGGCCTCGGTGGGTATCAGAGGCATCAGGTCCATGTGAGGCCGGCTTGGGGACCATGGTCAATAGGTCTACTTGAGGCCCAGGACTGGAACATAGTAAGCAGGTCCAGGTTAGTCCTCCGTGGTGACAAGTGTCACCACGTCCAGGTGAGGCCCTGGTGGGGACCAGGATCACCAGGTACAGGGGAGGACCTTGAAAGAACCAGAGTCAACAGTTCGAGGTCAGGCGCAGGTGGCGACAAGTGTCAGGAGGTCCAAGTCAGGCCAAAGTGGGGTTCACAGTCACTAGGGAAGGTTGAGACTCAGAGGGGGACCAGAGTTATGTGGTCCACGTGAGGTCCAGTTGTGGAACACAGTCACCGGATCCCAATTTTGCCCAGTTGAGGACCATGGACAACAGGGCCAGGTGAGGCCCAGAAGGGGACCGGAGTCCCCAAATCCAGGTGAAGCCCAGGTGGGGACCAGTCACCAGATCCAGGTTAGTCTCAGGTGCAGACCAGAATCACCAGGTCCAGGTGAGGCGCAGGTGGCAACCACACTCACCAGGTCCCGGTGAGTCCCTGGTGGGGACCAGAGTCACGAGGTCCATGAGAAGCTAGAAGCACTGCAGCTACCAGGTCCACATGATGTCTATGTGGGAACGAGAATCACCAGTTACAGGTGAGGACCAGGTGGGGATCCGACTCACCATTTCCAGATGAAACCCAGGTGGGAACCAGTGTCACCATGTCCAGGTGTGGCCCAGGTGAAGACCATAGTTAATAGGTCCGGCTGGTTCACTGTTAGTGAACAGTGTAACCATATCCTAATGCTACCCAGGTGGGTACCAGAGACACCAGGTCCTGGTGAGGCCCAGGTTGGACCAGAGACATGAGGTCCGGGTGAGGTCCAGATGGGAACCACAGTCACCAGGTCAGATGAGGCCATGCTTAGGATCAGAGTCACCAGTTACAGGTGAGGCCCAGGTAGAGCCAGAGTCACCTGGTACAGAAGAGGCCAAAGTCAGGACCAGAGTTACCAGGATCAGGTCAGTCCCGGTGGGGAATAGAGTAACCTTGTCCCGATGATGCCCAAGTAAAACCAGAGTCACCAAGTCCAGATGAGGCGCAGGTGGGGAGCATGTTCACTAGGTCCCCGTGAGGACCAGTTGAGGACCAGAGTCACCAGGTCAAGTTGAGGCCTAGAGGGATACCAGATTCACCTGGTCTAGGTGACATCGGGATGGGGACCAGAGTCATCATGTCATGGTGAGGCCCTGAGGGGATCCAGAGTCTTCATGTCCAGGTGAGATTCAGGTGTGGAACAGAGTATCCAGGTCATAATGGTCCATAGGAGAGGACCAGAGTCACCAGATCTGGGTGAGGCCCACTTAGGATCAGAGTCACCAGTTCCAGGTGAGTCCAAGAAAGAGTCCACAGCAATCAGGTCCAGGTGGGGTGACAAATTCACCAGGATTGGATGTGGACCTGATGGGGACCAGATTCACCAGGTCCAGGTGATTCCCAGGTGGTGACCTGAGTTAGCAGTTTCGGGTGAGGACCAGGTAAGGTCCAGATTCAGCAGGTCCAAGTGAGGCCCACGTGTGGACCTGTGTCACCAGGCATGGGCGAGGCCAGGGTGGCAACGCCACTCACCAGGTCCAGGTGAGTCCAACCTACAGGCCATGCAGAGGAACCATGTCCCGATGATGCCCAGGTAGGAAATAGAGTTACCGGGTCCAGGTGAGGCCAACCTGCAGGCATGTGTGGATCCATGTCCCGATGATGCCCAGGTAGGGACCAGAGTTACCAGGTCCAGGTGAGGCCAACCTGCAAGTCATGCAGTGGAACCATGTCCCGATGATGCCCAGGTAGTGACAGAGTCACCAGGTGCAAATTTGGCCCAGATGGAGCATATTCACTAGGTCCAGGTGAGGCCCAGTTGAGAACCAGAGTCACCAGATCTGGTTGAGGCCTAGAGGGGTACCAGAATCACTTGGTCCAGGTGACATCCAGATGGGGACCAGAATCACCAGGTCAGGGTGATGCCCAGAGGGGTTCCAGAGTCATCATGTCCAGGTGAGGCTCTGGTGTGGAACAGAGTGACCAGGTATCAATGATGCCCAGGTGAGGACCAGAGTCACCATGTCTGGGTGACGCGCAGATATGATCAGAGTCACCAGTTCCCGGTGAGGCCAAGAAAGAGTCCACAGGAATCAGGTCCAGATGGGGAACAAAGTCACCAGGACTGGGTATGGCCCAGATGGGGACCAGATTCACAGGTCCAGATGATGCCCCATTGGGGACCAGAGTCCCCGGGTGGTAGAGGACCAGGTAACGACCAGATTAACAGGTCCAAGAGGCCCACGTGGGGAACTGAGTCACCAGGTATGGGTTGGCAACCCCACTCACCAGGTCCAGGTGAGGACAACCTTCAGGCAAGAGTCACCAGATCCAGGTGAGGCCCTAGTGGGTACCGGAGTCACCAGATAAATGTGCGGCTACAAAAATACCACAGTCACCAGGTCCAGGTGTGGTTCATGTGGGAACGAGAGACACCAGGTCTAGGTGAGAACCAGGTGGGAACCACAGTCACCAGGTCCAGATTGAGTCCTAGGTGGGGGGACCAGAGTCATAAGGACCAGTTGAGGCCAAAGTATGGACCAAAGTTATCATGTCCAGGTGAGGCCCAGGTGGGGAACAGAGTCCCCGGGTCTGGGAGAGGAACATTTTAGGACCAGATTCACCAGGACAAAGAGGCCCACGTGGAGACCTGATCACCAGGTACGGGTGAGGCCCAGGTGGCAACCTCACTAACCAGGTCCAGGTGAGGCCAACCTGCAAGCCAGAGTCACCAGAACCAGGTGAGGCCCTAGTGGGACCGGAGTCACCAGGTAAATGTGAGTCTACAAGAACACCACAGTCACCGTATCCAGGTGTGTTTCATGTGGGAACGAGTGTCACCAGGTACAGGTAAGACCCTGGTGGGGACCACAGTCACCAGTTCCAGATTGAGGCCTAGGTGGGGGGACCAGCGTCATTAGGAAGAGTTCAGGCCAAAGTGTGGAGCAAAGTTATCATGTCCAGGTGAGGCCCAGGTGGGGAACAGAGTAACCATGTCCCATTGATGCCAGGTGGGAAAAGAGTCACAAGGTCCAGACGAGGCCTAAGTGAGGAGTAGATACACCAGGTCCTGTTGAGGCCCAGTTGAGGGCCAGTGTCTCCAGCTCCGGGTGAGTCCCAGAGGTGGACCAGAGTCACCCGGTTCTGGTTATATCCAGGTGGGGACCAGAGTCACCATGTCTGGGTGACGCGCAGATATGATCAGAGTCACCAGTTCCCGGTGAGGCCAAGAAAGAGTCCACAGGAATCAGGTCCAGATGGGGAACAAAGTCACCAGGACTGGGTATGGCCCAGATGGGGACCAGATTCACAGGTCCAGATGATGCCCCATTGGGGACCAGAGTCCCCGGGTGGTAGAGGACCAGGTAACGACCAGATTCACCAGGTCCAAGAGGCCGACGAGGGGCCTGTGTCCCCAGGTACGGGTGAGGCACAGGTGGCAACCACACTCACCAGGTCCAGGAGAGGCCATCTTTCACGCCATGCAGAGGAACCGTGTCCCGATGATGCCCATGTAGGAACCAGAGTTACCAGGTCCAGGTGATGTCAACCTGCAGGCCATGCAGTGGAACCATGTACCGATGATGCCGAGGGAGGGACCAGAGTCACCAGGTCCAAATGAGGCCCAGATGGAGCATATTCACTAGGTCCAGGTGAGGCCCAGTTGAGGACCAGAGTCACCAGATCTGGTTGAGGCTCAGAGGGGTACCAAAATCACCTGGTCCAGGTGACATCCAATGGGGACCAGAGTCACCAGGACAGGGTGAGGCCCAGAGAGGTTCCAGAGTCATCATGTCCAGGTTAGGCTCAGGTGTGAAACTGAGTCACCAGGTACCAAGATGCCCACATGAGGACCAGAATCAACAGATCTGGGTGACACGCAGATAGGATCAGAGTCACCATTTGCAGGTGAGGCAAAGAAAGAGTCCACAGCAATCAGTTCCAGGTGGGGAACAAAGTAACCAGGACTGGGTGAGGCCCAGATGGGGACCAGTTCCCCTTCTCCAGGTGAGGCCCAGGTGATGACCAGAGTCCCCAGGTTGGGAGAAGACGAGGTAAGGACCAGATTCACCAGGTCCAAGAGGCCCACGTGGGGACCTGAGTCACCAGGTATGGGTGAGCCACAGGTGGCAATCCCACTCACCAGGTTCAGGTGAGGCCAACCTGCAGGCGATGCGCAGAACCATGTCCCGATGATGCCTAGTTAGGGACCCGAGTCACCAGGTCCAAATGAGGCCAAGATGGAGCATATACACTAAGTCCACGTGAGGCCCAGTTGAGGACCAGAATCACCAGATCTGCTTGAGGCCTAGATGGGAACCAGAATCACACAGTCCAGGTTACGTCCTAATGGGGACCAGAGTCACCAGGTCAGGGTGAGGCCCAGAGAAGTTCCAGAGTCATCATGACCAGGTGAGGCTCAGGTGTGGAACAGAGTCACCAGGTACGAATGATGCCCAGGTAAGGACCAGAGTCAACAGGTCTGGGTGATGCGCAGATAGGATCAGAGTCACCAGTTCCAGGTGAGGCCAAGAAAGAGTCCACAGCAATCAGGTCAAGGTGTGGAACAAAATCATCAAGAATGGGTGAGGCCCAGATTGGGACCAGATTCACCAGATCCAGGTGAGGCCCAGGTGGTGACCAGAGTCATCGGGTCTGGGAGAGGACCAGGTAAGGACCATATTCACCAGGTCCAAGAGGCTCACATGGGGACCTGAGTCACCAGGTATGGGTGAGGCCCTAGAGGCAACCCACTCACCAGGTCCAGGTGAGGCCAACCTGTAGGCCAGAGTCACCAGATCCAGGTGAGACCCTAGTGGGGACCGGAGTCACCAGGTAAATGTGAGTCTACAAGAACACCACAGTCACCAGGTCCAGGTGTGGTTCATGTGGGAACGAGATTCACCAGGTCCAGGTGAGACCCAGGTGGGGACCATAGTCCCCAGGTCCAGATTGAGGACTAGGTAGGGGGACCAGAGTCATCAGGACTTGTTGATGCCAAAGTGTGGAGCAAAGTAATCACGTCCAGGTGAGACCCAGGTGGGAAACAGAGTAACGATGTCCCATTGATGCCAGGTGGGAAAAGAGTCACAAGGTCCAGACGAGGCCTAAGTGAGGAGTAGATACACCAGGTCCTGTTGAGGCCCAGCTGAGGACAAGTGTCGACAGCCCCGGGTGATTCCCAGAGGGGGACCAGAGTCTCCCGGTCCTGGTGATATCCAGGTGGGGACCAGAGTCAGAGTCGTCCAGGTGAGGCCCCGATGTGGAACTGAGAAACCAGGTCCCATGATGCCCATATGAGGACTTGAGTCACCAGGTCCAGGTGAGGTCCCTGTGGGAACCAGTCACCTCGTCCAGGTGAGGCCCAGGTGGGACCACAGTCACCAGTACCAGGTGAGGCCCAGGTATATAAGAGAGTATCCAGGTCCCAGTGATTCCCATGTAGAACCAGAGTCACCAGATCCAGATGAAGCGCAGGTGGGGAGCATGTTCACTAGGTCCCCGTGAGGCCCAGTTCAGGACCAGAGTCACCAGGTCAAGTTGAGTCCTAGAGGGATACCAGATTCACCTAGTCTAGGTGACATCCTGATGGGGACCAGAGTCATCATGTCAGGGTGAGGCCCAGAGGGGATCCAGATTCATCACGTCCAGGTGAGGTTCAGGTGTGGAACAGAGTATCCAGGTCCTAATGGTCCATAGGTGAGGACCAGAGTCACCAGATCTGGGTGAGGCCCAGTAAGGATCAGAGTCACCAGTTCCAGGTGAGGCCAAGAAGGAGTCCACAGCAATCAGGTCCAGGTGGGGTGACAAAGTCACCAGGACTGGATGAGGACCAGATGGGGACCAGATTAACCAGGTTCATGTGATTCCCAGGTGGTGACCCGAGTTAGGAGTTCCGGGTGAGGACCAGGTAAGGACCAGATTCACCACGTCCAAGTGAGGCCCACGTGTGGACCTGTGTCACCAGGTATGGGTGAGCCCCAGGTGGCAACCCCACTCACTAGGTCCAGGTGAGGCCAACCTGGAGGCCATGCAGAGGAACCGTGTCCCGATGATGCCCAGGTAGGGACCAGAGTTACCAGGTCCAGCTGAGGCCAACCTACAGGCCATGCAGTGGATCCATGTCCCGATGATGCCCAGGTAGGGACCAGAGTCACCAGGTCCAAATGAGGCCCAGATGGAGCATATTCAATAGGTCCATGTGAGGCCCAGTTGAGGACCAGAGTAACCAGAACTGGTTGAGGCCGAGAGGGGTACCAGAATCACCTGGTCCATGTGACATCCAGATGGAGACTAGAGTCACCAGGTCAGGGTTAGGCCCAGAGTGGTTCGAGAGTCCAGAGCCTCATGTCCAGGTGAGGCTCAGGTGTGGAACAGAGTCACCAGGTACCAATGATGCCCAGGTGAGGACCAGAGTCACCAGGTCTGGGTGACAAGCAGATAGGATCAGAGTCACCAGGTCCAGGTGAGGCCATGAAAGAGTCCACAGCAATCAGGTCAAGGTGGGGAACAAAGTCACCAGGACTGAGTGAGGCCCAGATGGGGACCGGAATCACCAGGTCCAGGTGAGGCCCACGTGGTGACCAGAGTCCCCGGGTCTGGGAGAGGACAAGGTAATGACCAGATTCACCAGGTCCAAGAGGCACAGGTGGAGACGTGAGTCACCAAGTATGGGTGAGACCCAAGTGGCATCCCCACTAACCAGGTCCATGTGAGGCCAACCTGCAGGCCAAGTCGCCTGATTCACGTGAGGCCCTAGTGGGGACTGGAGTCACCAGTTAAAAGTGATTCTACAAGAACAACCCAGTCACCAGGACCTGGTGTGGTTCATGTGGGAACGAGAGTCACCAGGTCCAGGTGAGACCCAGGTAGGGACCACAGTCACCAGGTCCAGATTGAGGCCTAGGTCGGGGGACCAGAATCATCAGGACCAGTTGAGGCCAAAGTGTGGAGCAAAGTTATCATGTCCATGTGAGGCCCAGGTGGGAAGAGTAACCATGTCCCATTGATGCCAGGTGGGAAAAGATTCACAAGGTCAAGACGAGGCCTTAGTGAGGACAGATGCACCAGGTCCTGTTGAGGCCCAGTTGAGGAGCAGTGTCCCCAGCTCCGGGTGACTCCCAGAGGGTGACCAGTGTCACGCGGTTCTGGTGACATCCAGCTGGGGAGCAGAGTCACCATATCAGGGTGAGGCACAGAGGGGGACGAGAATCACTAGGTACAGATGAGACCCCGATGTGGAACTGAGAACCCAGGTCCCATGATGCCCATATGAGGACCTGAGTCACCAGGTCCAGGTGAGGTTCTGTGGGAACCAGTCACCTCGTCCAGGAGAGGCCCAGGTGGGACCACAGTCACCAGGTCCAGGTGAAGCCCAGGTATATAGAGAGTATCCAGGTCCCAATGATGACCAGGTAAGGACCAGAGTCAACAGGTCCAGGAGAGGACCATATATGGATCAGAGTCATTGTGTTCCAGGTGAGGCCAGATGGAGACCACAGGAACCAGGTCCAGGAGAGCCCCATATGGGAACCAGAGCCACCAGATCCAGGTGAGGTCCAGTTGGGACCACAGTCAGAAGGTCCAGGTGAGGCGCAGGTGGCAACAGGATTCACCAAGTCCAGGTGAGGCCCAGGTGGCCACCAGTCACCAGATCCAGATGCGGAGCAGCTAAGGACCAGATTCACCAGGCCCAAGTGAAGCCCAAGGGGTGACCAGAGTCACCAGGTAAGGGTGAGGCCTAGAGGGGAACCAGAGTAACCAGTTCAGTTTGAGGCCCAGAATAGGACCAGAGGTCCATGGTCAAAGTGAGGCCCAGATGTGGAATAGAGTATCCAGGTCCCAATGATGCCTGGGTGAGGACCAGAGTCACTAGGGCCATGCAGGCCCAGATGGGGAACAGAATCACTAGGTCCTGGTGAGGCATAGAATAAGACCACAATCACCAGTATCAGGTGTGCCCCTTGTGGGAACCAGAGCCACTCTATCCAGCTGAGTCCTAGGTCCATGTGAGCCCCACGTCAGGACCAGATTCATCAGGTTGAATTGAGGCATAGCTGGGGACAAGAGTCACCAGGTCTCTGTGCGGCCTAGGTGGGGCAAGATTCAGCAGTTCTGAGTTAGGTCAAAGTGGGGACGAGAGACACCAGTCCAAGTGAGTCCAAACTGAGGACCAGAGTCACCAGATCCAGGTGAGGTCCATGTTGGAAAGAGAGTCACCAGGTCCAGGAGAGGTCCAGGTGGGGACCAGAGTCACCAGATCCAGGTGAAGTCCAGGTGGGGACCAGAGTCACCAGATCCAGGTGAAGCCCAGGTGGGGACCAGAGTCACTAGGTCCAGATGAGACCCAGGTGAGGATCAAAGTTACCAGATACACGTGAGCCCCCGGTGGGGATCAGAGCCAAAAGGTCCACGTGAGGCCGGCTTGGGGACCATGGGCAGCAGGTCTATGTGAGGCCCAGGTGTGGAACAAAGTAATCATGTCCAGGTGAGTCCCCGGTGGTGAGAAGTGTCACCACGTCCAGTTGAGGACCAATTGGGGACCAGGATCACCAGGTACAGGGGAGGCCCTTGAGAGAACCAGAGTCAACAGTTTGAGGTCAGGCGCAGGTGGCAACCAGGGTCAGCAGGTCCAAGTCAGGCCAAAGTGGGGTTCACAGTCACTAGGGCAAAGTGAGACCTAGAGGGGGACCAGAGTCACCTTGTCCAGGTGAGATCCAGTTGTGGAATACAGTCACCGGGTCCCAATTCTGCACAGTTGAGGACCATGGTCAACAGGGCCAGGTGAGGCCCAGATGGGGACCGGAGTCCCCAAATTCAGGTGAAACCCAGGTGGGGACCACAGTCACCAGATCCAGGGTAGTCTCAGGTGGACACCAGAATCACCAGGTCCTGGTGACGTGCAGGTGGCAACCACACTCACCAAGTCCCGGTGAGGCCCCGGTGGGGACCAGAGTCACGAGGTACATGAGAAGCTAGTAACACTGCAGCCACCAGGTCCACATGATGTCCATGTGGGAACGAGAATTACAAGTTACAGGTGAGGAGCAGGTGGGGATCCGAGTCACCATGTCCAGGTGAGACCCAGGTGGGAACCAGTGTCACCATGTCTTCGTGTGCCCCAGGTGAAGACCAGAGTTATTAAGTCCGGCTGGATGAGTGTTAGTGAACAGTGTAACCATATCCTGATGCTTCCCAGGTGGGTACCAGAGACACCAGGTCCTGGTGAGGCCCAGGTGTAACCGGAGACATGAGGTCCAGGTGAGGTCTCGATGGGAACCACAGTCACCAGGTCAGGTGAGCCCATGCATAGGATCAGAGTCACCAGGTACAGGTGAGGCCCAGGTGGAGCCAGAGTCACTGGTACAGAAGAGGCCAAAGTCAGGACCAGAGTTACCAGGATCAGGTCACTCCCAGTGGGTAATACAGTAACCATGTCCCAATGATGCCCAGGTAGAATCAGAGTCACCAGGTCCAGTGAGGCGCAGGTGGGGAGAATATTCACTAGGTCCAGGTGAGGCCCAGATGAGGACCAGAGTCACCAGGTCTAGTTGACGCCTAGAGGGGTACCAGATTCACCTGGTCTAGGGGACATCCAGATGGGGACAAGAGTCACAATGTCAGGGTGAGGCCCAGAGGGCATCCAGAATCATCATGTCCAGGTGAGGTTCAGGTGTGGAACAGAGTATCCAGGTCATAATGGTCCACATGTGAGGGCCAGAGTCACCAGATCTGGGTGAGGCCCAGTTAGGAGCAGAGTCACAAGTTCCAGTTGAGGCCAAGAAGGAGTCCACAGCAATCAGGTCCAGGTTGGGATCAAAGTCACCAGGAATGGGTGAGGCGCAGATGGGGATCAGATTCACCAGGTCCAGGTGATTCCCAGGTGGTGACAAGGGTTACCAGTTCCGGGTGAGGACCAGGTAAGGACCAGATTCACCAGGTCCAAGTGAGGCCCACGTGAGACCTGTGTCACCAGGTATGGGTGAGTCCCAGGTGACAAGCCCACTCACCAGGTCCTAGGTGAGGCCAACCTGCAGGCCATGCAGAGGAACCGTGTCCCGATGATGCCCAGGTAGGGACCAGAGGTACGAGGTCCAGGTGACGCCAACCTGCAGGCCATGCAGAGGAACCGTGTCCCGATGATGCCCAGATAGGGACCAGAGTTACCAGGTCAAGAGGAGGCCAACCTGCAGACCATTATGGGAACAATGTCCCGATGTTGCCCACGTAGGGACCAGAGTCACCAGGTCCAAATGAGGCCCAGATGGAGCATATTCACTAGGTCCAGGTGAGGCCCAGTTGAGGACAAGAGTCACCAGAACTGGTTGAGCCCTAGAGGGGTTCCAGAATCACCTGGTCCAGGTGACATCCAGATGGGGACCAGATCACCAGGTCAGGGTGAGGCCCAGAGAGGTCCCAGAGACATCATGTCCAGGTGAGGCTCAGGTGTGGAATAGAGTAACCAGGTACCAATGATGTCCAGGTGAGGACGAGAGTCACCAGGTCTGGGTGAAGCACAGATAGGATCAGAATCACCAGTTCAAGGTGTGGGCAAGAAAGAGTCCAGAGCAAACACGTCCAGGTGGGGAACATAGTCACCAGGACTGGGTTAGGCCAAGATGGGGACCAGATTCACCAGGTCAAGGTGAGGCCCAGGTTGTGACAAGATTCCCAGGGTCTGGGAGAAGACCAGGTAAGGGCCAGATTCACCAGGTCCAAGAGGCCCACGTGGGGACCTGAGTCACCAGGTATGGGTGAGGACCAGGTGGCATCCCACTAACCAAGTCCAGGTGAGGCCAACCTGCAGGCCAGAGTCACCATATCCAGGTGAGGCCCTAGTGGGGCCAGAGTTTCCAGGTAAAAGTGAGTCTACAAGTACACCACAGTCACCAGGTCCAGGTGTGATTCATGTGGGAACGAGAGTCACAAGGTCCAGGTGAGACCCAGGTGTGGATGACAGTCTCCAGGTCCAGATTGAGGCCTAGGTGGGGGGACCAGAGTCATCGGGACGAGTTGAGTCCAAAGTATGGAGGAAAGTTATCATGTCCAAGTGAGGCCCAGTTCGGGAACAGAGTAAAAATGTCCCATAGATGCCCAGGTGGGAAAAGAGTCACAAGGTCCAGACGAGGCCTAAGTGAGGAGTAGATTCACCAGGTCCTGTTGAGGCCCAGTTGAGTATCAGTGTCCCCAGCTCTGGTTGATCCCCAGAGGGGGACCAGAGTTACCCGTTTCTGGTGTGAGTCAGGTGCGGACCAGAGTCACCACGTCAGGATGAGGCCCAGAGGGGAACGAGAATCACTAGGTCCAGGTGAGGCCCCGATGTGGAACTGAGAAAACAGGTCCCATGATGCACATATGAGGACCTGAGTCACCAGGCCCAGGGGAGGTCCCTGTGGGAACCAGTCACCTCGTCCAGGTGAGGCCCAGGTGGGACCACAGTCACCATGTCCAGGTGAGGCCCAAGTATATAAGAGAGTATCCAGGTCCCAATGATGCCCAGGTAAGGTCCAGAGTCAACAGGTCCAGGAGAGGCCCAAATATGGATCAGAGTCATTGTGTTCCAGGGGAGGCCAGATGGAGACCACAGGAACCAAGTCCAAAAGAGCCCCATATGGGAACCAGAGCCACCAGATCCAGGTGAGGTCCAGGTGGGACCACAGTCACAAAGTCCAGGTGAGGCGCAGGTGGCAACAGGATTCACCAAGTCCAGGTGAGTCCCAGGTGGCGACCAGTCTCTAGAGGACCAGAGTCTCTAGGGCCATGCAGGCCCAGATGGGGAACAGAATCACTAGGTCCTAGTGAGGCATAGAATAAGACCAGAGTCAGCAGTATCAGGTGAGCCACTTGTGGGAACCAGAGCCACTCTACCCAGCTGATTCCCAGGTCCATGTGAGGCCCACGTGAGGACCAGATTCATCAGGTCGAATTGAGGCATAGTTGGGGACAAGAGTCACCAGGTCTGGGTGCGGCGTAGGTGGGGCAAGATTCAGCAGTTCTGAGTAAGGTCAAAGAGGGAACGAGAGACACCAGGTCCAGGGGAGGCCAAACTGAGGAACAGAGTCACCAAATCCAGGGAAGAACCATGTTGGAAAGAGAGTCACCAGGTCCAGGAGAGGTCCAGGTGGAGTCCAGAGTCACCAGATCCAGGTGAATTACAGGTGGGGACCAGAGTCACTAGGTCCAGATGAGGCCCAGGTGAGGACCAGAGTTACCAGGTACACGTGAGGCCCCGGTGGGGATCAGAGGCAACAGGTCCATGTGAGGCCGGCTTGGGGACCATGGTCAACAGGTCTATTGAGGCCCAGGTGTGGAACACAGTAACAGGTCCATGTGAGTCCCCAGTGGTGACAAGAGTCACCAAGTCCAGGTGAGGCCCGGTGTAGACCAGGACCACCAGTTACAGGGGAGGCCTTTGAAAGAACCAGAGTCAACAGTTCGAGGTCAGGCGCAGCTTCCAACCAGGGTCTGCAGGTCGAAGTCAGACCAAAGTGGGTTTCACAGTCACTAGGGCACGGTGAGACCCGAGGGGAACCAGAGTCACGTGGTCCAGGTGAGGTCCAGTTGTGGAACACAGTCACCGCGTCCAGATTTTGCCCAGTTGAGGACCATGGTCAACAGGGCCAGGTGAGGCCCAGATGGGGAGACGAGTCCCCAAATCCAGGTGAAGCCCAGGTGGGGACCATTGTCACTAGATCCAGGGTAGTCTCAGGTGCAGACCAGAATCACCAGGTGCAGGTGAGATGCAAGTGGCAACCACACACACCAGGTCCCAGTGAGGCCCTGGTGGGGAACAAGTCATGAGGTACATGAGAAGCTAAAAACACTGCAGCCACCAGGTCCACATGATGTCCATGTGGAAACGAGAAACACCAGCTACAGGGGAGGACCAGGTGGGGATCCGACTCACCATGTCCAGGTGAGACCCAGGTGGGAACCAGTATCACCATGTCCAGGTGTGGCCCAGGTGAAGGCCAGAGTTAATAGGTCCCGCTGGGTCACTGTTATTGAACAGTGTAACCTTATCCTGATGCTACTGAGGTGGGTACCAAGACACCAGGTCCTGGTGAGGCCCAGTTGGGACCAGAGACATGAGGTCCAGGTGAGGTCCCGATGGGAACCACAGTCACCAGGTCCGGTGAGGCCATGCTTAGGATCAGAGTCATCAGTTACAGGTGAGGCCAGGTGGAGCCAGAGTCACCTGGTACAGAAAATGACAAAGTCAGGAATAGTGTTACCAGGATCAGGTCACTCCCAGTGGGGAATAGAGTAACCATGTCCCGATGATGCCCACGTAGAACCAGAGTCACCATGTCCAGATGAGGCGTAGTTGGGGAGCATATTCACTAGGTCTCGGTGAGGCCAAGTTGAGGACTAGAGTCACCAGGTTTGGTTGAGGCCTAGAGGGGTATCAGATTCACCTGGTCTAGGTGACATCCAGATGGGGACCAGAGTATCCGTGTCAGAGGGAGGCCCAGAGTGGATCCAGAGTCATCATGTCCAGGTGAGGCTCAGGTGTGGAACAGAGTATCCAGGTCGTATTGATCCACAGGTGAGGACCAGAGTCAGCAGATCTGGGTGAGGCCCAGTTAGGATCAGAGTCACCAGTTCCAGGTGAGGCCAAGAAGGCGTCCACAGCAATCAGGTCCAGGTGGGGAACAAAGTCACCAGGACTGAGTGAGGACCAGATGGGGACCAGATTCACCAGGCCCCGGTGATTTCCAGGTGGTGACCAGGTTACGAGTTACGGGTGAGGAGCAGGTAAGGACCAGATTCACCAGGTCCAAGTGAGGCCCACGTGGGGACCTGTGTTACCAGGTATGGGTGAGGCCCAGGTGACAACCCCACTCAACAGGTCCAGGTGAGGCCAACCTGCAGGCCATGCAGAGGAAACATGTCCCGATGATGCCCAGGTAGGGACGAGTGATACCAGGTCCAGCTGAGGCCAACCTGCAGGCCATGCAGTGGAACCATGTCCCGATGATGCCCAGGTAGGGACCAGAGTCACCAGGCCCAAATGAGGCCCAGATGGAGCATATTCACTAGGTCCAGGTGAGGCCCAGTTGAGGACCAGAGTCAAGAGATCTGGTTGAGTCCCAGAGGGGTACCAGAATCACCTGGTCCGGGTGACATCCAGATGGGTCCAGAGTCACCATGTGGGGTGAGGCCCAGAGAGGTTCCAGAGTCATCATGTCCAGGTGAGGCTCAGGTATGGAACAGAGTCACCAAGTAAAAAAGATGCCCAGGTGAGGACCAGAGTCACCAGGTCTGGGTGACGCGCACATTGGATCAGAGTCACCAGTTCCAAGTGAGGCCAAGAAAGAGTCCACAGCAATCAGGTCCAGGTGCGGAACCAAGTCACCAGGACCGGGTGAGGCCCAGATGGGGACTAGATTGACCAGGTCCAGGTGAGGCCCAGGTGGTGACCAGAGTCCCCGGGTCTGGGAGAGGACCAGGTAAGGACCAGATTCACCAGGTCCAAAGGGCCACGTGGAGATCTGAGTCACCAGGTATGGGTGAGGCCCAGGTGGCAACCCCACTCACCAGGTCCAGGTGAGGCCAACCTGCAGGCCAGAGTCACCAGATCCAGGTGAGGCTCTAGTGGGGACCGGAGTCACAGGTAAATGTGAGTCTACAAGAACACCACAGTCAACAGGGCCAGGTGTGTTTCAAGTGGGAACGAGAGTCACCAGGTCCAGGTGAAACCCAGGTGGGGAACACAGTCACCAGGTCCAGATTGAGGCCTAGGTTGGGGGACCAGATTCATCAGGACCAGTTGAGGCCAAAGTGTGGAGCAAAGTTATCATATCCAGGTGAGGCCCAGGTGGGGAACAGAGTAACCATGTCCCATTGATTCCAGGTGGGAAAAGAGTCACAAGGTCCATACGAGGCCTAAGTGAGGAGTAGATTCACCAGGTCCTGTTTAGGCCCAATTGAGGACCAGTGTCCCCAGCTCTGGGAGAGTCCCAGAGGGGGAGCAGAGTCACCCGGTTCTGGTGATATCCAGGGGTGACCAGAGTCACCACGTCACGGTGAGGCCCTAGGGGACGAGAATCACTAGGTCCAGGAGAGGCCCCGATGTGGAACTCAGAAACCAGGTCGATAGATGCCCATATGAGGACCTGAGTCACCAGGTCCAGTTGAGGTCCCTGTGGGAACCAGTCACCTCGTCCAGGTGAGGCCCAGGTGGGACCAGAGTCACCAGGTCCAGGTGAGGCCCAGGTATATAAGAGAGTATCCAGGTCCCAGTGATGCCCAGGTAAGGACCAGCGACATCAGGTCCAGGAGAGGCCCAAATATGTATCAGAGTTATTGTCTTCCAGGTGAGGCCAGATGGAGACAACACGGACCAGATTCAGGAGAGCCCCATATGGGAACCAGAGCAACCAGATCCAGGTGAGGTCCAGGTGGGACCACAGTCACAAGGTCCAGGGGAGGCGCAGGTGGCAACAGGATTCACCAAGTCGAGGTGAGACCCAGGTGGCGACCAGTCACCAGATCCAGGTGCTGACCAGCTCAGGACCAGATTCACCAGGCCCAATTGAAGCCCAAGGGGTGACCTGAGTCACCAGGTAAGGGTGAGGCCCAGAGGGGGAACCAGAGTATCCAGTATAGTTTGAGGCCCAGAATGGGACCAGAGGTCCCTGGTCAAAGTGAGGCCCAGGTGTGGCATAGAGTATCCAGGTCCCAATGATGCCTGGGTGAGGACCAGAGTCACTAGGGCCATGCAGGCCCAGATGGAGAACAGAATCACTAGGTCCTGGTGAGGCATAGAATAAGACCACAGTCACCAGTATCAGGTGAGCCCCTGAGGGAACCAGAGCCACTCTATCCAGCTGAGTCCCAGGTACATGTGAGGCCCACGTGAGGACCAGATTCATCAGGTCGAATTGAGGCATAGCTGGGGACAAGAGTCACCAGGTCTGGGTGCGGCCTAGGTGGGGCAAGATTCAGCAGTTCTGAGTTAGGTCAAAGTGGGGACGAGAGACACCAGGTCCAGGTGAGGCCAAACTGAGTACCAGAGTCACCAGGTCCAGGTGAGTTCCATGTTGGAAAGAGAGTCACCATGTGCAGGAGAGGTCCAGAAGGGGACCAGAGTCACCAGATCCAGGTGAAGTCCAGGTAGGGACCAGAGTCACCAGATCCAGGTGAAGCCGAGGTTGGCACAGATTCACTAGGTCCAGATGAGGCCCAGGTGAGGACCAGAGTTACCAGGTACACGTGATTCCCCGGCGGGGATCAGAGGCAACAGGTCCATGTGAGGCCAGCTTGGGGTCCATGGTCAACAGGTCTACTTGAGGTCCCGGTGTGGAACACAGTAAGCCTGTCTAGGTGAGTCCCCGGTGGTGACAAGAGTCACCACGTCCAGGTGAGGCGCAAGTGGGGACCAAGATCACCAGGTACAGGGGAGGCCCTTGAAAGAACCAGAGTCAACAGTTCGAGGTCAGGCGCAGGTGGCAACCAGGGTCAGCAGGTCAAGTCAGGCCAAAGTGGGGTTCACAGTCACTAGGGCACTTGAGACCCAGAGGGGGACCAGAGTCACCTGGTCAGGTGAGGTCCAGTTGTGGAACACAGTCTCTGGGTCCCAATTTTGCCCAGTTGAGGACCTGGTTCAACAGGGCCAGGTGAGGCCCAGATGGGGACTGGAGTTCCCAAATCCAGGTGAAGCCAAGGTGGGGACCACAGTCACTAGCTCCAGGTTTGTCTCAGGTGCAGACCAGAATCATCAGGTCCAGGTGAGGTGCAGGTGGCAACCACACTCACCAGGTCCCGGTGAGGCCCTGGTGGGGACCAGAGTAACGAGGTACATGAGAAGCTAGAAACACTGCAGCCACCAGGTCCACATGATGTCCATGTGGGAACGAGAATCACCAGTTACAGCTGAGGCCCAGGTGGGGATCCCACTCACCATGTCCAGGTGAGACCCAGGTGGGAACCAATGTCACCATGTCCAGGAGTGCCCCAGGTGAAGACCAGAGTTGATAGGTCCGGGTGGGTCACTGTTAGTGTACAGTGTAACCATATGCTGATGTTACCCAGGTGGGTACCAGAGACACCAGGTCCTGGTGAGGCCCAGGTGGGACCAGACACATGAGGTCCAGGTGAGGTCCCGATGGAAACCACAGTCACCAGGTCAGGTGAGGCCATGCTTAGGATCAGACTCACCAGTTACAGGTCTGGCCCAGGTGGAGCCAGGGTCACTTGGTACAGAAGAGGCCAAAGTCCAGACCAGAGTTACCAGGATCAGGTCAGTCCCAGTGTGGAACAGAGTAAACATGTCCCGATGATGCCCAGGCAGAACCAGAGTTACCAGGTCCAGATGAGGTGCAGGTGGGAGCATATTCACTAGGTCCCGGTTAGGCCAAGTTGAGGACCAAGTCACCAGGTCTAGTTGAGTCTTGGAGGGGTACCAGATTCACCTGGTCTAGGTGACATCCAGATGGGGACCAGAGTCACCATGTCAGGCTGAGACCCAGAGGGGATCCAGAGTCATCATGTCCAGGTGAGGCTCATGTGTGGAACAGAGTATCCAGGTCATAATGGTCCACAGGTGAGGAACAGAGTCACCAGATCTGGGTGAGGCCCAGTTAGGATCAGAGTCACTAGTTCCAGGTGAGGGCCAAGAAGGAGTACACAGCCATCAGGTCCAGGTGGGAACAAAGTCACCTGGACTGGTTGAGGTCCAATGGGGACCAGAATCACAATTGAGGCCTAGAGGGGTACCAGAAACACCCGGTCCAGGTGACATCGAGATGGGGACCAGAGTCACCATGTCAGGGTGAGGCCCAGAAAGGTTCCAGAGTCATCATGTCCAGGTGAGGCTCAGGTGTGAAACAGAGTCACCAGGTACCAATGATGCCCAGGTGAGGAACAGAGTCACCAGGTCTGGGTGACCCGCAGATAGGATCAGAGTCACCAGTTCCAGGTGAGGCCAAGAAAGAGTCCACAGCAATCAGGTCCAGGTGGGGTACAAAGTACCGAGGACTGGGTGAGGCCCAGATGGGGACCAGATTCACAAGGTCCAGGCGATTCCCAGGTGGTGAACAGAGTTACGAGTTCCGGGTGAGGACCAGGTAAGGACCAGATTCATCAGGTCCAAGTGAGGCCCACGTGGGGCCCTGTGTCACCAGGCATGTGTGAGGCCCAAGTGACAACCCCTCTCACCAGGTCCAGGTGAGACCAACCTGCAGGCCATGAAGAGGAACCATGTCGCAATGATGCCGAGGTAGGGACTAGAGTTCTCAGGTCCAGGTGAGGCCAACCTGCAGGGCATGCAGTGGAACATGTCCTGAAGATGCCCAGTTAGGAACCAGATTTACCAGGTCCAGGTGAGGCCAACCTGCAGACCATGCAATGGAACCATGTCCCGATGATGCCCAGGTAGGGATCAGAGTCACCAGGTTCAAATGAGGCCCAGATGGAACATATTCACTAGGTGCAGGAGAGGCCCAGTTGAGTATCACTGTCACCAGATCTGGTTGAGTCCTAGAGGGGTACCAGAATCACCTAGACCAGGTGACATCCAGATGGGGACCAGAGTCACCAGGTCAGGGTGAGGCCCAGAGAGGTTCCAGAGTCATCATGTCCAGGTGAGGCTCAGGTGTGGAACAGAGTCACCAGGTAGCAATGATACACAGGTGAGGACCAGAGTCACCAGATCTGGGTGACGTGCAGATACGATCAGAGTCACCAGTTCCAGGTGAGGCCAAGAAGGAGACCAGAACAATCAGGTCCAGGTGGCGAAAATGTCACCAGGAATGGGTGAGGCCCAGATGGGGACCAGATTCACCAGGTCCAGGTGAGGCCCAGGTGGTGAGCAGAGTCCCCGGGTCTGGGAGAGGATCAGGTAAGGACCAGATTAACATGTCAAAGATGCCAACGTGGGGACCTGAGTCACCAGGTTTGGGTGAGGCCCAGGTGGCAACCCCACTCACCAAGTCCAAGTGAGGCCAACCTGCAGGCCAGAGTCACCAGATCCAGATGAGGCCCTACTGGGGACTGGAATCACCAGGTAAATGTGAGTCTACAAGTACACCACAGTCACCAGGTCTAGGTGTGGTTCATGTGGGAACGAGAGTCACCAGGTCCAGGTGAGACCCAGGTGGAGACGACAGTCTCCAGGTCCAGATTGAGGCCTCGGTTGGGTGACCAGGGTCATCAGGACCAGTTGAGGCCAAAGTGCGGAGCAAAGTTATCATTTCCGTGTGAGGCCCAGGTGCGGAACAGAGTAAACATGTCCCATTGTTGCCAGGTGGGAAAAGAGACACAAGGTCCAGACGAGGCCTAAGTGAGGAGTAGATTCACCGGTCCTGTTGAGGCCGAGTTGAGGATCAGTGTCCCCAGCTCCAGGTGAGTCCCAGAGGGGGACCACTGTCACCCGGTTCTGGTGATATCCAGGTGGGGACCTGAGTCACCACGTCAGGGTGAGGCCCAGAGGGGACGAGAATCACTAGGTCTAGATGAGGCCCCGATGTGGAACTGAGAAACCAGGTCCCATGATGCCCATATGAGGACCTAAGTAACCAGGTCCAGGTGAGGTCCCTTTGGAACCAGTCACCTCGTCCAGGTGACGCCCAGGGGGGACCACAGTCACAATGTCCAGGTGAGGCCCAGGTATATAAGAGAGTATCCAGGTCCCAATGTTGCCCAGGTAAGGAGCAGAGTCAACAGGTCCAGGAGAGGCCCAAATATGAATCAGAGTCATTGTGTTCCAGGTGAGGCCAGATGGAGACCACAGGAACCAGGTCCAGGAGAGGCCCAAATGGCAACCAGAGCCACCAAATCCAGGTGAGGTCCAGGTGGGACCACAGTCACAAGGTCCAGGTGAGGTGCTGGTGGCAACAGGATTCACCAAGTCCAGGTGAGAACCAGGTGGGGACCAGTCACCAGATCCAGGTGCGGACCTGCTAAGGACCAGATTCACCAGGCCCAAGTGAAGCCCAAGGGGTGACCAGAGTCACCAGGTAAGGTGAGGCCCAGAGGGGAACCAGAGTAACCAGTTTAGTTTGAGGCCCAGAATGGGACCAGAGGTCCATGGTCAAAGTGAGACCCAAGTGTGGAATAGAGTATCCAGTTCCCAATGATGCCTGGGTGAAGACCAGAGTAACTAGGGCCATGCAGGCCCAGATGGGGAACAGAATCTCTAGGTCCTTGTGAGGCATAGAATAAGAACACAGTCACCAGTATCAGGTGAGCCCCTTGTGGGAACCAGAGCCACTCTATCCAGCTGAGTCCCAGGTCCATGTGAGGCCCACGTGAGGACCAGAATCATGAGCTCGAATTGAGGCATAGCTGGGGACAAGAGTCACCAGGTCTGCGTGCGGCCTAGGTGGGGCAAATTCAGCAGTTCTGAGTTAAGTCAAAGTGGCGACGAGCGACACCAGGTCCAGGTGAGGCCAAACTGAGGACCAGAGTCACCAGATCCAGGTGAGGTCCATGTTGGAAAGAGAGTCACCAGGTCCAGGAGAGGTCCAGGTGGGGACCAGAGTCACCAGATCCAGGTGAAGCCCAGGTGGGGATCAGAGTCACTAGGTCCAGATGAGGCCCAGGTGAGGATCAAAGTTACCAGATACACGTGAGCCCCCGGCGGGGATCAGAGCCAAAAGGTCCACGTGAGGCCGGCTTGGGGACCATCGTCAACAGGTCTACCTGAGGCCCAGGTGTGGAACACAGTAATCATGTCCAGGTGAGTCCCCGGTGGTGACAAGAGTCACCACGTCCAGTTGAGGCCCAATTGGGGACCAGGATCACCAGGTACAGTGGAGGCCCTTGAGAGAACCAGAGTCAACAGTTCGAGGTCAGGCGCAGGTGGCAACCAGGGTCAGCAGGTCCAAGTCAGGCCAAAGTTGGGTTCACAGTCACTAGGGCACAGTGAGACCCAGAGGGGGACCAGAGTCACCTTGTCCAGGTGAGGTCCAGTTGTGGAACACAGTCACCGAGTCCCAATTTTGCCCAGTTGAGGACCATGGTCAACAGGGCCAGGTGAGGCCCAGATGGGGACCGGAGTCCCCAAATTCGGGTGAAGCCCAGGTGGGGACCACAGTCACCAGATCCAGGGTAGTCTCAGGTGGACACCAGAATCACCAGGTCCTGGTGAGTTGCAGGTGGCAACCACACTCACCAAGTCCCGGTGAGTCCCTGGTGGGGACCAGAGTCACGAGATACATGAGAAGCTAGAAACACTGCAGCCACCAGGTCCACATGATGTCCATGTGGGAACGAGAATTACAAGTTACAGGTGAGGACCATTTGGGGATCTGAGTCACCATGTCCAGGTGAGACCCTGGTGGGAACCAGTGTCACCATGTCCAAGTGTGGACCAGGTCAAAACGAGAGTTAATAGGTCCGGCCGGGTCACTGTTAGTGAACAGTGTAACCATATCCTGATGCTACTCAGGTGTGTACCAGATACAAGGTCCTGGTGAGTCCCAGTTGGGACCAGAGACATGAGGACCAGGTGAGGTACCGATGGAAACCACAGTCACCAGGTCAGGTGAGGCCATGCTTAGGATCAGAGTCACCACTTATAGGTGAGGTCCAGGGGGAGCCAGAGTCACATGGCACAGAAGAGCCGAAAGTCAGGACCAGAGTTACCACGATCAGGTCAGTCCCACTGGGAATAGAGTAACCACGTCCCGATGATGCCCAGGTAGAACCACAGTTACCAGGTCCAGGTGCGGCCCACCTAAAGGCCATGCAGTGGAACCATATCCCGATGATACCCAGGTAGGGAAGAGAGTCACCAGGTCCAAATGAGGCCCAGATGGAGCATATTCAAACGGTCCAGGTGAGGCCCAGTTGAGGACCAGAGTCACCAGATCCAGGTGAAGCCAAGGTGGGGACCAGAGTCACTAGGTCCAGATGAGGCCCAAGTGAGGACCAGTGTTACCAGGTACACGTGATGCCCCGGTGGGAATCAGAGGAAACAGGTCCATATGAGGCCGGCTTCGGTACCATGGTCAACAGGACTACTTGAGGCCCATGTGTGGAACACAGTAACCAGGTCCAGGTGAGTCCCCGGTGGTGACAAGAGTCACCACGTCCAGGTGAGTCCCAGGGGGGGACCAGGATCACCAGGTACAGGAGAAGCCCTTGAATGAACCAGAGTCAAGAGTTCGAGGTCAGCCGCAGGTGGCAACCAGGGTCAGCAGGTGCAAGTAAGGTCAAAGTGGGGTTCACCGTCACTAGGGCACGGCGAGACCCAGAGGGGGACCAGAGTCACCTGGTCCAGGTGAGGTCCAGGGGTGGAACACAGTCACCGGGTCCCAATTTTGGCAGTTGAGGACCATGGTTGACAGGGCCAGGTGAGGCCCAGATTGGTGATCCTCAATCTGGATCAGATTCACCAGTTCCAGTTGAGGCTAAGAAGGAGTCCACAGCAATCATGTCCAGAAGACGCCTAGGTCGGGGGACCAGAGTCATCAGGACTAGTTGAGGCCAAAATGTGGAGCAAAGTTATCATGTCCAGGTGAGGCCCAGGTGGGGAACAGACTAACCATGTCCCATTGATGCCAGGTGGGAAAAGAGTCACAAGGTCCAGACGAGGCCTAAGTGAGGAGCAGATTCACCAGGTCCTGTTGAGGCCCAGTTGAGGACCAGTGTCCCCAGCTCCGGGTGAGTCCCAGAGGGGGACCAGAGTCACCCGGTTCTGGTGATATCCAGGTGGGGACCAGAGTCACCACGTCAGGGTGAGGACCATAATGGGACGAGAATCACTAGGTCCAGGTGAGGTCCCGATGTGGAACTGAGAAACCAGGTCCCATGATGCCCATATGAGGACCTGATTCACCAGATCCAGGTGAGGTCCTTGTGGGAACCAGTCACCTCGTCCAGGTGAGGCCCAGGTGGGACCACAGTCACCAGTATCATGTGAGCCCCTTGTGGGAACCAGAGCCACTCTATTAGCTGAGTCCCAGGTCCATGTGAGGCCCACGTGAGGAGTAGATTCATCAGGTCGAATTGAAGCATAGCTGGGGACAAGAGTCACCAGGTATGGGTGCGGCCTACGTGGGTCAAGATTCAGCAGTTCTGAGTTAGGTCAAAGTGGGCACGAGAGACACCAGGTCCAGGTGAGGCCAAACTGAGGACCAGAGTCACCAGATCCAGGTGAGGTCCAGGTGGGGACCAGAGTCACCAGATCCAGGTGAAGCCCAGGTGGGGACCAGAGTCACTAGGTGCAGATGAGGCCCAGGTGAGGACCAGAGTTACGAGGTACACGTGAGGCCCCGGTGGGGATCGGAGGAACAGGTCCATGTGAGGCCGGCTTGGGGACCATGGTCAACAGGTCTACTTGAGGCCCAGGTGTGGAACACAGTAAGCAGGTCCTGGTGAGTTCCCATTGGTGACAGGAGTCACCACGTCCAGGTGTGGGCCAGGTCCGACCAGGATCACCAGGTCCAGGGAAGGCCCTTGAAAGAACCAGAGTCAACAGTTCGAGGTCAGGCGCAGGTGGCAACCAGGGTCAGCAGGTCCAAGTCAGGCCAAAGTGGGGTTCACAGTCACTAGAGCACGGTGAAACCCAGAGTGGGACCTGAGTCACCTGGTCCAGGTGAGGTCCAGTTGTGGAACACAGCCACCGGTTCCCAATTTTGCACAGTAGAGGACCATGGTCAACAGGGCCAGGTGAGGCCCAGATGGGGAACGGAGTCCCCAAATCCTGGTTAAGCCCAGGTGGGGACCACAGACACCAGATCCAGGGTAGTCTCAGGTGCAGAGCAGAATCACCAGGTCCATTTGAGGTGCAGGTGGCAACCACACTCATCCGGTCCCGGAGAGGCCCCGGTGGGGACCAGAGACACGAGGTACATGAGAAGCTAGAAACACTGCAGCCACCAGGTCCACATGATGTCCATGTGGGAACGAAAATCACCAGTTACAGGTGAGGACCAGGTGGGGATCCGACTCAGCAGGTCCAGGTGAGACCCAGGTGGGAACCAGTGTCACCATGTCCTCGTGTGCCCCAGGTGAAGACCAGAGTTATTAGGTCCGGCTGGATGAGTGTTAGTGAACAGTGTAACCATATCCTGATGCTACCCAGGTGGGTACCAGAGACACCAGGTCCTGATGAGGCCCAGGTGTAACCGGAGACATGAGGTCCAGGTGAGGTCCCGATGGGAACCACAGTCACCAGGTCAGGTGAGCCCATGCTTAGGATCAGAGTCACCAGGAACAGGTGAGGCCCAGCTGGAGCCAGAGTCACCTGGTACAGAAGAGGCCAAAGTCAGGACCAGAGTTACCAGGATCAGGTCACTCCCAGTGGGTAATACAGAAACCATGTCCCAATGATGCCCAGGTAGAATCAGAGTCACCAGGTCCAGCGAGGCGCAGGTGGGTAGAATATTCACTAGGTCCAGGTGAGGCCCAGATGAGGACCAGAGTCACCAGGTCTAGTTGACGCCTAGAGGGGTACCAGATTCACCTGGTCTAGGTGACATCCAGATGGGGACCAGAGTCACCATGTCAGGCTGAGGCCCAGAGGGAATCCAGAGTCATCATGTCCAGGTGAGGCTCACGTGTAGAACTGAGTATCCAGGTCATAATGATCCACAGGTGAGGACCAGAGTCACCAGATCTGGGTGAGGCCCAGTTAGGATCAGAGTCACTAGTTCCAGGTGAGGGCCATAAGGAGTACACAGCAATCAGGTCCAGGTGGGAACAAAGTCACCTGGAATGGATGAGGCCCAATGGGGACCAGAATCACAATGTCCAGGTGATTCCCAGGTGATGACCAGAGTTACTAGTTCCGGGTGAGGACAAGGGAAGGACCAGATTCACCATGTCCACGTGAGGCCCACGTAGGGACCTGTGTCACCAGGCATGGGTGAGTCTCAGCTGACAACCCCACTCACTAGGTCCAAGTGAGGCCAACCTGCAGGCGATGCCGAGGAACCATGTCCTGATGATGCCCAGGTGGGGTCTAGAGTTATCAGGTCCAGGTAAGGCACACCTGCAGGCCATGCAGTGGAACCATGTCCCGGTAATGCTGAGGTAGGGATCAGAATCACCATGTCCAAATGAGGCCCAGATGGAGCATATAAACTAGGTCTAGGTGAGGCCCAGTTGAGGACCAGAGTCACCACATCTGGTTGAGCCCTATAAGGGTATTAGAATCACCTGGTTCAGGTGACATCGAGATGGGGACCAGAGTCACCAGGTCAGGGTGAGGACCAGAGAGGTTCCAGAGTCATCATGTCCAGGTGAGGCTCAGGTGTGGAACAGAGGCACCAGGTACCAATGATGCCCAGTTGAGGACCAGATTCACCAGGTCTGGGTGACGCGCAGATAGGATCAGAGTCACCAGTTCCAGGTGAGGCCAAGAAGGCGTCCACAGCAATCAGGTCCATGTGGGGAACAAAGCCACCAGGACTGGATGAGGCCCAGATGGGGACCAGATTCACCAGGCCCAGGTGATTCCCAGGTGGTGACCAGAGTTACCAGTTCCGGGGAAGGACCAGTTAAGGACCAGATTCACCAGGTCCAATTGAGGCCCACTTGGGGACCTGTGTCACTATGTATGGGTGAGGCTCAATTGGCAACCCCACTCACTAGGTTCAGGTGAGGCCAACCTGCAGGTGATGGAGAGGAACCGTGTCCCGATGATGCCCAGGTAGGGACCAGAGTTACCAGGTCCAGGTGAGGCCAACTTGCAGGCCATGCAGTGGAACCATGTCCCGATGATGCCCAGGTAGGGACCAGAGTTACCAGGTCCAGGTGAGTCCAACCTGCAGGCCATGCAGTGGAACCATATCCCTATGATGCCGAGGTAGGGACCAGAGTCACCAGGTCCAAATGAGGCCCACATGGAGCATATTCACTTGGTCCAGGTGAGGCTCAGTTGAGGACCAGAGTCACCAGATCTGGTTGAGGCCTAGAGGGATACGAGAATCCCCTGATCTAGGTGACATTCTGATGGGGACCACAGTCACCAGGGAAGGGTGAGGCCCAGAGAGGTTCCAGAGTCATCATGTCCAGGTGAGGCTCAGGTGTAGAACAGAGTCACCAGGTACCAATGATGCCCAGATGAGGACCAGAGTCACCAGGTCTGGATGACGCGCAGATATGATCAGAGTCACCAGTTCCAGGTGAGGCCAAGAGAGAGTCCACAGCAATCAGGTCCAGGTGGGGAACAAATCACCAGGACTGGTTGAGGCCCAGATGGGGACCAGATTCACCAGGTCCAGGTGAGGTCCAGGTGGGGACCAGAGTCACCAGGGCAGGTTGATAGCCAGAGAGGTTCCAGAGTCATCATGTCCAGGGGAGCCTCAGGTATGGAACAGAGTCACCAGGACCAATGATGCCCAGGTGAGGACCAGAGTTACCAGGTACACGAGATGCCCCAGTGGGGATCAGAGGCAACAGGTCCATGTGAGGCCGGCTTGGGGACCATGGTCAACAGGTGTACTTGAGGCTCAGGTGTGGAACACAGTAACCAGGTCTAGGTGAGTAACCGGTGGTGACAAAAGTTACCACGTCCAGGTGAGGCCCAGGTGGGGACCAGGATTACCAGGTCCAGGGGAGGCCCATGAAAGTACCAGAGTCAACAGTACGACGTCAGTCGCAGGTGGGAACCAGGGTCAGCAGGTCCAAGTCAGTCCAAAGTGGGGTTCACAGTCACTAGGGTATGGTGAGACCCAGAGGGGGACCAGAGTCGCCTGGTCCAGGTGAGGTCCAGGTGTGGAACACAGTCACCAGGTCCCAATTTTGCCCAGTTGAGGACCATGGTCAACAGGGCCAGGTGACGCCAGATGGGGACCGGAGTCCCCAAATCCAGGTGAAGCCCAGGTGGGGACCACAGTCACCAGGTCCAGGGTAGTCTCAGGTGCAGACCAGAATCACCAGGTCCAGGTGAGTTGCCGGTGGCAACCACACTCACCAGGTCCCGGTGAGACCCTGGTGGAGACCAGAGTCACGAGGTACATGAGAAGCTAGAAACACTGCAGCCACCAGGTCCACATGATGACCATGTGGGAACGACAATCACCAGTTACAGGTGAGGACCAGGTAGAGCCAGAGTCACCTGGTACAGAAGAGGCCAAAGTCAGGACCAGAGTTACCAGGATCAGGGCAGTCCCAGTGGGGAATAGAGTAACCATGTCCCAATTAGTCCCAGGTAGTACCAGAGTCTCCAGTTCCAGATGAGGCGGAGGTGGGGAGCATATTCACTAGGTCCCGGTGAGGCCCAGTTGAGGACCAGAGTCACCAGGTCAAGTTGAGGCCTAGAGGGGTACCAGATTCACCTGGTCTTGGTGACATCCAGATGGGGCCCATGTCACCATGTCAGGCTGAGGCCCAGAGGGGATCCAGAGTCATCATGTCCAGGTGAGGCTCAGGTGTGGAACAGAGTATCCAGGTCATAATGGTCCACAGGTGAGGACCAGAGTCACCAGATCTGGGTGAGGCCCAGTAAGGATCAGAGTCAGCAGTTCCAGGTGAGGCCAAGAAGGAGTCCACAGCAAACAGGTCCAGGCGGGGAGCAAAGTCACCAGGACTGGGTGAGGCCCAGATGGGGACCAGATTCACGAGGTCCAGGTGATTCCAGGTTGTGAAAAGAGTTACCGGTTCCGGGTGAGGACGAGGATAAGACCAGATTCACCAGGTCCAAGTGAGGCCCACGTGGGTCCTTTGTCACCAGGAATGAGTGAGGCCCAGATGGCAACCCCACTCACCAGGTCCAGGTGAGGCCAACCTGCAGGCCATGCAGTGGAACCATGTCCCGATGATGCCCAGGTAGGGACGAGAGTCACCAGGTATGGGTGACGCGCAGATAGGATCAGAGTCACCAGTTCCAGGTGAGGCCAAGAAACAGTCCACAGCAATCAGGTCCACGTGGGTAACAAAGTCACCAGGACGGGTGAGGCCCAGATGGGGACCAGATTCACCAGGGCCAAGTGAGTCCGAGGTGGAGACCAGAGTCCCCGGGTCTGGGAGAGGACCCGGTAACGACCAGATTAACAGGTCCAAGAGGCGCACGTGGGGACCTGAGTCACCAGGTATGGGTGAGGCCCAGGTGGCAACCCCAACACCAGGTCCAGGTGAGGCCAGCCTGCAGGCCAGAGTCACCAGATCCAATTGGGGCCCTAGTGGGGACCGGAGTCACCAGGTAAATGTGAGTCTACAAGAACACCACAGTCACCAGGTCCAGGTATGGTTCATGTGGGAACGAGAGTCACCAGGTCCAGGTGAGACCCAGGTGGGGACCACAGTCACCAGGGCCAGATTGAGGCCTAGGTGGAGGACCAGAGTCATCAGGACCGTTTGAGGCCAAAGTGTGGAGCAAAGTTTTCATGTCCAGGTGAGGCCCAGGTGGGGAACAGTGTAGCAATGTCCCATTGATGGCAGGTGAGAAAAGAATCACAAGATCCAGACGAGGCCTAAGTGAGGTGTAGATTCACCAGGTCCTTTTGAGGCCCAGTTGAGGACCAGTATCCCCATCTCCTGGTGAGTCCCAGAGGGGGACCAGAGTCACCGGGTTCTGGTGATATCCAGGTGGGGACCATAGGCACCACGTCAGGGTGAAGTCCATAGGGGGACGAGAATCACTAGGTCCAGGTGAGGCCCCGATGTGGAATTGAGAAACCAGGTCCCATGATGCCCATATGAGGACTTGAGTCACCAGGTCCAGATGAGGTCCGTGTGGGAACCAGTCACCTCGTCACGGTGAGGCCCAGGTGGGACCACAGTCACCAGGTCCAGGTGAGCATCTTGTAGGAACCAGAGCCACTCTATCCAGCTGAGTCCCAGGTCCATGTGAGGCTCACGTGAGGACCAGATTCATCAGGTCGAATTGAGGCATAGCTGGGGACAAGAGTCACCAGGTCTGGGTGCGGCCAAGTGGGGCAAGATTCAGCAGTTTTGAGTTAAGTCAAATTGGGGACAAGAGACACCAGGTCCAGGTGAGGCCAAAGTGAGGACCAGAGTCACCAGATCGAGCTGAGGTCCATGTTGGGAAGAGAGTCACCAGGTTCAGGAGAGGTCCAGGTGGGGACCAGAGTCACCAGATCCAGGTGAAGTCCAGGTGGGGACCAGAGTCACCAGATCCAGGTGAAGCCCAGGTGGGGACCAGAGTCACCAGTTCCAGATGAGGCCCAGGTGAGGACCACAGTTACCAGGTACACGTGAGGCCTCGGTGGGGATCAGAGGCAACAGGTCCATGTGAGGCCGGCTTGGGGACCATGGTCAACAGGTCTACTTGATGCCCAATGTGGAACACAGTAAGCAGATCCAGGTGAGTCCCCGGTGGTGAAAAGAGGCACCACGTCCAGGTGAGGCCCAGGTGGGGACCAGGATCACCAGGTACAGGGGAGGACCTTGAAAGAACCAGAGTCAACGGATCGAGGTCAGGAGCAGGTTGCAACCAGTGTCAGCAGGTCCAAGTCAGGCCAAAGTGGGGTTCACAGTCACTAGGGCACGGTGAGACCCAGAGGGGGACCAGAGTCACCTGGTCCATGTGAGGTCCAGTTGTGGAACAGTCACCGGGGCCCAATTTTGCCCAGTTGAGGACAATGGTCAACACTGCCAGGTGAGGCCCAGATGGGGACCGGAGTCCCCAAATCCAGGTGAAGCCCAGGTGGGGACCAGAGTCACCAGATCCAGGGTAGTCTCGGGTGCAGACCAGAATCTCCAGGTCCAGGTGAGGTGCAGGTGGCAACCACACTCACCAGGTCCCGGTGAGGTCCTGGTGGGGACCAGAGTCACGAGGTACATGAGAAGCTAGAAACACTGCAGCCACCAGGTCCACATGATGTCCATGTGGGAACGAGAATCACTAGTTACAGGTGAGGACCTGGTGGGGATCCCACTCACCATGTCCAGGTGAGACCCAGGTGGGAACCAGTGTCACCATGTCCAGGGGTGGCCCTGGTGAAGACCAGAGTTAATAGGTCAGGCTGGGTCACTGTTAGTGAACAGGGTAACCATATCCTGATGCTTCCCAGGTGGGTACCAGAGACACCAGGTCCTGGTGAGGCCCAGGTGGAACCAGAGACCTGAGGTCCAGGTGAGGTCCCGATGGGAACCACAGTCACCAGGTCAGGTGAGGCCATGCTTAGGATCAGAGTCACCAGTTACAGGTGAGGGCCAGGTGGAGCCAGAGTCACCTGGTACAGAAGAGGCCAAAGTCAGGATCAGAGTTACCAGAATCAGGTCAGTCCCAGTGGGGAATACAGTAACCATTTCCCGAGGATGCCCAGGTAAAACCAGAGTCACCATGCCCAGATGCGGCGCAGCTGGGGAGCATTTTCACTAGGTCCCGGTGAGGCCCAGTTGGGGCCCAGAGTCACCAGGTCAAGTTGAGGCCTAGAGGGGTACCAGATTCACCTGGTCTAAGTGACATCCAGATGGGGACCAGAGTCATCATGTCAGGCTGAGGCCCAGAGGGGATCCAGAGTCAACATGTCCAGGTGAGGCTCACGTGTGGAACAGAGTATCCAGTTCATAATGGTCCACAGGTGAGGACCAGAGTCACCAGATCTGGGTGAGGCCCAGTTAGGATCAGAGTCACCAGTTCCAGGTGAGGCCAAGAAGGAGTCCACAGCAATCAGGTCCAGGTGGGGAACAAAGTCACCAGGAATGGATGACCCCAGATGGGGACCAGATTCACCAGGTCCAGGTGATTCCCATGTGGTGACCAGAGTTACGGGTTCCGGGTGAGGACCAGGTAAGGACCAGATTCACCAGGTCCAAGTGAGGCCCACGTGGGGACCTGTGTCACCAGGCATGGGTGAGGCCGAGGTGGCAACCCCACTCACCAGGTCCAGGTGAGGCGATCTTGCAGGCCATGCAGAGGAACCATGTCCCGATGATGCCCAGGTAGGGACTAGAGTTACCAGGTCTAGGTGAGGCCAACCTGCAGGCCATGCAGTGGAACCATATCCCGATGATGCCCAGGTAGGGAACAGAGTTAACAGGTCCAGGTGAGGCCAACCTGCAGGCCATGCAGTGGAACCATGTCCCGATGATGCCGAGGTAGGGATCAGAATCACCAGGTCCAATGAGACCCAGATAGAGCATATTCACTAGGTCCAGGTGAGGTCCAGTGGAGGACCAGAGTCACCAGATCTAGTTGAGGCCTAGAGGGGTACCAGAATCACCTGGTCCAGGTGACATCCAGATGGGGACCAGAGTCCCCAGGTCAGGATGAGGCCCAGAGAGGTTCCAGAGTCATCATGTCCAGGTGAGGCTCAGGTGTGGAACAGAGTCACCAGGTACCAAAGATGCCCAGGTGAGGATCAGAGTCACCAGGTCTGGGTAATGCGCAGATAGGATCAGAGTCACCAGTTCCAGGTGAGGCCAGGAAAGAGTCCACAGCAATCAGATCCAGGTGGGGAACAAAGTCACCAGGACTGGGTGAGGCCCAGATGGGGACCAGATTCACCAGGTCCAGGTGAGGCCCAGGTGGTGACCAGAGACCAAGGGTCTGGGAGACGACCAGGTAAGGACCAGATTCACCAGGTCCAAGAGGCCCACGAGGGGACCTGTGTCCCCAGGTACGGGTGAGGCACAGGTGGCAACGACACTCACCAGGTCTAGGAGAGGCCATCCTTTACGCCATGCAGAGGAACCCTGTCCCGATGATGCCCATGTAGGAACCAGAGTTACCAGGTCCAGGTGATGCCAACCTGCAGGCCATGCAGTGGAACCATGTCCCGATGATGCCCAGGTAGGGACCAGAGTCACCAGGTCCAGAATCGGCGCAGGTGGGAGCATATTCCCTAGGACCCTGTGAGGCCCAGTTGCGGACCAGAGTCACCAGGTCTACTTGAGGCCTAGAGGGGTACCAGATTCACCTGGTCTAGGTGACATCCTGATGGGGACCAGAGTCACCATGTCAGCCTCCCCTGGACATGATGACTCTGGGCCAGGTCCTGGTGAGGCCCAGGTGGTACCAGAGACATGAGGTCCAGGTGAGGTCCCGATGGGAAACACAGTCACCAGGTCAGGTGAGGCCATGCTTAGGATCAGAGTCACCAGTTACAGGTGAGGCCCATGTGGAGCGACAGTCACCTGGTACAGAAGAGGCCAAAGTCAGGATCAGAGTTACCAGGTCAGGTCAGTCCCAGTGGGGAATAGAGTAACTATGTCCCCATGATGACCAGGTAGAACCAGAGTCACTAGTTCCAGAAGAGGCGCAGGTGGGGAGCATGTTCACTAGGTCCCGGTGAGGCCCAGTTGAGGACCAGAGTCACCAGATCTGGTTGAGTCCTAGAGCGGTACCAGAAACACCTGGTCCTGGTGACATCCAGAAGGGGACCAGAGTCACCAGGTCAGGGTGAGGCCCAGAGAGGCCTAGAGTCATCATTCCCAGGGGAGGTTCAGGTGTGGAACAGAGTCACCAGGTACCAATGATGCCCAGGTGAGGACCAGAGTCACCAGGTATGGGTGACGCGCAGATAGGATCAGAGTCACCAGGTCCAGGTGAGGCCAAGAAAGACTCCACAGCAATCAGGTCCAGGTGGGGAACAAAGAAACAAGGACTGGGTGAGCCCCAGATGGGGACCAGATTCACCAGGTCCAGGTGAGGCCCAGGTGGTGACCAGACACCCCGGGTCTAGGAGAGGACCAGGTAAGGTCCAGATTCACCAGGAGCAAGAGACCCACGTGGGGACCTGAGTCACCAGGTATGGGTGAGGCCCAGGGGGCAACCCCACTCACCAGGTCCACGTGAGCCCAGCCTGCAGGCCAGAGTCACCAGATCCAGGTGAGGCCCTAGTGGGGACCGGAGTCACCAAGTAAATGTGAGTCTACAAGAACACTACAGTCACCAGGTCCAGGTGTGGTTCATGTGGGAACGAGAGTCACGAGGTCCAGGTGAGAACCTGGTGGGGACCACAGTCACCAGGTCCAGATTGAGGCCTAGGTGGGGGGACCAGAGTCATCGGGACCAGTTGAGACCAAAGTGTGGAGCAAAGTTTTCATGTCCAGGTGACGCCCAAGTGGGGAACAGAGTAACCATGTCCCATTGATGCCAGATGGGAAAAGAGTCACAAGGTCCAGATGAGGCCTAAGTGAGGAGTAGATTCACCAGGTCCTGTTCAGGCCAGGTTTAGGACCAGTGTCCCCAGCTCCGGGTGAGTCCCAGAGGGGGACCAGACTCACCCGGTTCTGGTGATATCCAGGTGGGGACCAGAGTCACCACGTCAGGGTGAGGCCCAGTGGGGGACGAGAATCACTAGGTCCAGTTCCAGGGGGGGCGCAGGTGGCAACAGTATTCACCAAGTCCAGGTGAGGCCCAGGTGGCGACCAGTCACCAGATCCAGGTGCGGACCAGCTAAGGATCAGATTCACCAGGCCCATGTGAAGCTCAAGTGGTGACCAGATTTACCAGGTAAGGGTGAGTCCCAGAGGGGGAATCAGAGTAACCAGTTTAGTTTGAGGCACAGAATGGGACGTAAGGTCCCTGGTCAAAGTGAGGCCCAGGTGTGGAATAGAGTATCCAGGTCCCAATGAAGCCTGGGTGAGGACCAGAGTCACTAGGGCCATGCAGGCCCAGTTGGGGAACAGAATCACTAGGTCCTGTTGAGGCATAGAATAAGACCAGATTCAGGGATCCCTGGGTAGCGCAGCTGTTTGGCGCCTGCCTTTGGCCCAGGGCACGATCCTGGAGACACGGGATCGAATCCCACATCGGGCTCCTGCTGCATGGAGCCTGCTTCTCCCTCTGCCTGTGTCTCTGCCTCTCTCTCTCTCTGTGACCATCATAAATAAATAAAAATTTAAAAAAATTAAAAAAAAAAGACCAGATTCACCAGTATCAGGTGAGCCCCTTGTGGGAACAAGAGCCACTCTACACAGCTGAGTCCCAGGTCCATGTGAGTCCCAAGGGAGGACCAGATTTATCAGGTAGAATTGAGGCATAGCTGGGGACAAGTTTCACCAGGTCTGGGTGCGGCCTAGGTGGGGAAAGATTCAGCAGTTCTGAGTTAGGTCAAAGTGGGGACGAGAGACACCAGTTCCAGGTGAGGCCAAAGTGAGGACCAGAGTCACCAGATCCAGGTGAGTTCCATGTTGGAAAGAGAGTCACGAGGTCCAGGAGAGGTGCAGGTGGGGGCCAGAGTCACCAGATCCATGTGAAGTCCAGGTGGTGACCAGAGTCACCAGATCCAGGTGAAGCCCAGGTGGGGACCAGAGTCTCTAGTTGCAGATGAGGCCCAGGTGAGGACCAGAGTTACCAGGTACACGTGAGGCCCCGGGGGGGATCAGAGGCAACAGGTCCATGTGAGGCCGGCTTGGGTCCATGGTCCACAGGTCTACTTGAGGCTCAGGTGTGGAACACAGTAAGCAGGTCCAAGTGAGTCCCTGGTGGTGACAAGAGTCACCACGTCCAGGTGAGCCCCAGGTGGGGACCAGGATCACCAGGTAGAGGGGAGGCCCTTGAAAGAACCAGAGTCAACAGTTCGAGGTAAGGCGCAGGTTGCAACCAGGGTCAACAGGTCCAAGTCAGGCCAAAGTGGGGTTCACAGTCACTAGGGCACAGTTACCGGGTCCCAATTTTGCCCAGTTGAGTACCATGGTCAACACGGCCAGGAGAGGCCCAGATAGGGACCGGAGTCCCCAAATCCAAGTAAGCCCAGGTTGGGACCACAGTCACCAGATCCAGGATAGTCTCAGGTGCAGACCAGAATCACAAGGTCCAGGTGAGGTGCAGGTGGCAACCACACTCACCAGGTCCCGGTGAGGCCCTGATGGGGACCAGAGTCACGAGGTACATGAGAAGCTAGAAACTCTGCAGCCACCAGGTGCCCATGATATGTCCATGTGGGAATGAGTATCACCAGTTACAGGTTACTACCAGGTTGGGCTTTGACTCACCATGTCCAGGTGAGACCCATGTGGGAACCAGTGTCACCATGTCCAGGTGTGGCCCAGGTGAAGACCAGAGTCAATAGGTCCAGCTGAGTCACTGTTAGTGAACAGTGTAACCATATCCTGATGCTACCCAGGTGGGTACCAGAGACACCAGGTCCTGGTGACGCCCAGGTGGGACCAGAGTCATGAGGCCCAGTTGAGGTCCAGTTGTGGAACACAGTCACCGGGTCCCAATTTTGCCCAGTTGAGGACCATGGTCAACAGGGCCAGGTGAGGCCCAGATGGGGACCGGAGTCCCCAAATCCAGGTGAATCCCAGGTGGGGACCACAGTCACCAGATCCACAGTAGTCTCACGTGCAGACCAGGATCATCAGGTCCAGGTGAGGTGCAGGTGGAAACCACACTCACCAGCTCCTGCTGAATAGAGTAACCATGTCCCGATGATGCCCAGGTAGAACCAGAGTCACCAGGTCCAGATGAGGCACAGGTGGGGAGCATGTTCACTAGGTCCCCGTAGGCCCAGTTGAGGACCAGAGTAACCAGGTCAAGTTGAGGCCTAGAGGGGTACCAGATTCACCTGGTCTAGGTGACATCCAGATGGAGACCAGAGTCACCATGTCAGGCTGAGGCCGAGAGGGGATCCAGAGTCATCATGTCCAGGTGAGGCTCACGTGTGGAACAGAGTATCCAGGTCATAATGGTCCACAGGTGAGGACCAGAGTCATCAGATCTGGCTGAGACCCTGTTACGATCAGAGTCACCAGTTCAAGGTGAGGCCAAGAAGGAGTCCACAGCAATCAGGCCCAGGTGGGGAACTAAGTCACCAGGACTGGGTGAGGCCCAGATGGGGACCAGATTGACCAGGTCCAGGTGAGGCCCAGGTGGTGACCAGAGACCACGGGTCTGGGAGATGACCAGGTAAGGACCAGATTCACCAGGTCCAAGAGGCCCACGAGGGGACCTGTGTCCCCAGGTACGGGCGAGGCACAGGTGGCAACCACACTCACCAGGTCCAGGAGAGGCCATCCTTCGAGCCATGCAGAGGAACCCTGTCCCGATGATGCCCATGTAGGAACCAGAGTTACCAGGTCCAGGTGAGGCCAACCTGCAGGCCATGCAGTGGAACCATGCCCTGATGATGTCCAGGTAGGGACCAGGGTTACCAGGTCCAGGTGAGACCAACCTGCAGGCGATGCAGTGGAACCGTGTCCCGATGATGCCCAGGTAGGGACCAGAATCACCAGGTCCAATGAGGCCCAGATGGAGCATATTCACTAGGTCCAGGTGTGGTCCAGTGGAGGACCAGAGTCACCAGACCCTGTTGAGGCCTAGAGGGGTACAAGAATCACCTGGTCCAGGTGACATCCAGATGGGGACCAGAGTCACCAGGTCAGGATGAGGCCCAGAGAGGTTCCAGAGTCATCATGTCCAGGTGAGGCTCAGGTGTGGAACAGAGTCACCAGGTACTAAAGATGCCCAGGTGAGGACCAGAGTCACCAGGTCTGGGTGACGGGCAGATAGGATCAGAGTCACCTGTTCCAGGTGAGGCCAAAAAAGAGTCCACAGCAATCAGGCCCAGGTGGGGAACAAAGTCACCAGACAGGGTGAGGTCCAGATGGGGACCAGATTCACCAGGCCCAGGTTATTCGAGGTGGTGACCAGACATACCAGTTCCGGGTGATGACCAGGTAAGGACCAGATTCACCAGGTCCAAATGAGGCCCACGTGGGGACCTGAGTCACCAGGTATTGGTGAGGCCAGGTGGCAAGGCATCCCAGGTCCAGGTGAGGCCAACCTGCAGGCCATGCAGAGGAACCATGTCCCGATGATACCCAGGTAAGGACGAGAGTTACAACATCCAGGTGAGGCCAACCTGCAGGCAATGCAGTGGAACCATGTCCCGATGATGCCCAGTTAGGGACTAGAGTCACCAGGTCAGGGAGAGGCCCAGAGAGGTTCCAGAGTCATCATGTCCAGGTGAGGCTCAGGTGAGGAACAGAGTCACCAGGTACCAATGATGCCCAGGTGAGGGCCAGAGTCACCAGATCTGGGTGACGCGCAGATAGGTTCAGAGTCACCAGTTCCAGGTGAGGCCAAGAAAGAGTCCACAGCAATCAGGTCCAGGTGGGGAACAAAGTCACCAGTACTGGGTGAGGCCTAGAAGGGGACCAGATTCACCACATCAGGGTGAGGCCCAGAGTGGGACGAGAATCACTAGGTCCATGTGAGGCCCCGATGTGGAAGTGAGAAAGAGGTCCCATGATGCCCTTATGAGGATCTGAGTCACCAGGTCCAGGTGAGCTCCCTGTGGGAACCAGTCACCTCGTCCAGGTGAGGCTCAGGTGGGACCACAGTCACCGGTCCAGGTGAGACCCAGGTATATAACAGAGTATCCAGCTCCCAGTGATGCCCAAGTAAGGACCAGAGTCAACAGGTACAAGAGAGGCCCAAATATTGTTTAGAGTCATTGTGTTCCAAGTAAGGCCAGATGGAGACCACAGGAACCAGGTCCAGGAGAGCCCCATATGGGAACCAGAGCCACCAGATCCAGGTGAGGTCCAGGTGGGACCACAGTCACAAGGTCCAGGTGAGGCACAGGTGGCAACAGGATTCACCAAGTCCAGGTGAGGCCCAGGTGGCGACCAGTCACCAGATCCAGGTGCGGTCCAGCTAAGGACCAGATTCACCAGACCCTAGTGAAGCCCAAGGGGTGACCAGAGTCACCAATTAAGGGTGAGGCCCACAGTAGAACCAGAGTAACCAGTTTAGTTTGAGGCCCAGAATGGGACCAGAAGTCCCTGGTCAAAGTGAGGCACAGGTGTGGAATAGAGTATCCAGGGTGAGGATCATTGGGTCCATCACTCAATGATGCCTGGGTGAGGACCAGAGGCACTAGGGCCATGCAGGCCCAGATGGGGAACAGAATCACTCCGTCCTGGTGAGGCATAGAATAAGACCACAGTCAGCAGTATCAGGTGTGCCCCTTGTGGGAACCAGAGCCACTCTATCCAGCTGAGTCCCAGGTACATGTGAGGCACACGTGAGGACCAGATTCATCAGGTCGAATTGAGACATAGCTAGGGACAAGAGTCACCAGGTCTGGGTGCGGCCTAGTTGGGGCAAGATTCAGCAGTTCTGAGTTAGGTCAAAGTGGGGATGAGAGACACCAAGTCCAGGTGAGGCCAAACTGAGGACCAGAGTCACCAGATCCAGGTGAAGTCCAGGTGGGAACCAGAGTCACTAGGTCCAGATGAGGCCCAGGTGAGGACCAGAGTTACCAGGTACACGTGAGGCCCCGGTGGGGATCAGAGGCAACATGTCCATGTGAGTCTGGCTTGGGGACCATGGTCAACAGGTCTAGTTGAGGCCTAGGTGTTGAACACAGTAATCAGGTCCCGGTGAGGGCCCGGTGGTGACAAGAGTCACCACGTCCAGGTGAGTCCCAGGTGGGGACCAGGATCAACAGGTCCAGGGGAGGCCCTTGAAAGAACCAGAGTCAACAGTTCGAGGTCAGGCGCAGGTGGCAACCAGGGTCAGCAGGTCCAAGTCAGGCCAAAGTGGGGTTCACAGTCACTAGGACATGGTGACACCCAGAGGGGGACCAGAGTCACTTGGTCCAGGTGAGGCCACTTGTGGAACACAGTCACTGGGTCCCAATTTTGCCCAGTTGAGGAAAACCCCACTCACCAGGTCCAGGTGAGGCCAACCTGCAGGCCATGCCGTGATACCATATCCCGATGATGCCCAGGTACGGACTAGAGTCACCAGGTCCAAATGAGGCCCAGATGGGGTATATTCACTAGGTCCAGGTGAGGCCCAGTTGAGGACCAGAGTCACCAGATCACCTTGAGCCCTAGAGGTGTACCAGAATCACCTGGTCCAGGTGATATCCAGATGGGGACCAGAGTCACCAGGTCAGAGTGAGTCCCAGAGAGGTTCCAGAGTCATCATGTCCCGGTGAGGCTCAGGTGTGGAACAGACTAACCAGGTATCAATGATGCCCAGGTGAGGACCAGAGTCACCAGATCTGGGTGAGGCCCAGTTAGGATCAGAGTCACCAGTTCCAGGTGAGGCCAAGAAGGAGTCCACAGCAATCAGGTCCAGGTGGGGAACAAAGTCACCAGGACTGAGTGAGGACCAGGTAAGGACCAGATTCACCAGACCCAGGTGATTCCCAGGTGGGGACCTGTGTTACCAGGTAAGGGTGAGGCCCAGGTGACAACCCCACTAACCAGGTCCAGGTGAGGCCAACCTGCAGGCCATGCAGAGGAACCATGTCCCGATAATGCCCAGGTAGGGAACAGAGTTACCAGGTCCAGGTGAGGCCAATATGCAGGCCATGCAGTGGAACCATGTCCCGATGATGCCCAGGTAGGGACCAGAGTCACCAGGTCCAAATGAGACCCAGATGGAGAATATTCACTAGGTCCAGTGAGGCCCAGTTGAGGACCACTGTCACCAGATCTGGTTGAGGCTTAGAGGGGTACCAGAATCACCTGGTCCAGGTGACATCCAGATGGGGACCAGAGGCATCAGTTCAGGGAGAGGCCCAGAGTGTTTCCAGAGTCATCATGTCCAGGTTAGGCTCAGGCGTGGAACAGAGTCACCAGGTACCAATGATGCTCAGGTGAGGCCCAGAGTCACCAGATCTGGGTGACGCGCAGATAGGATCAGAGTCACCAGTTCCAGGTGAGGCCAAGAAAGAGTCCACAGCAATGAGGTCCACGTGGGGAACAAAGTCACCAGGACTGGGTGAGGCCCAGATGGGGACCAGATTCACCAGGTGCAGGTGAGGCCCAGGTCGTGACCAGAGTCCCCGGGTCTGGGAGAGGACCAGGTAAGGACCAGATTCACCAGGTCCCAGAGACCAACGTGAGGACATGAATCACCAGGTGTGGGTGAGGCCCAGGTGGCAACCCCACTCACCAGGTCCAAGTGAGGCCAACCTGCAGGCCAGAGTCACCAGATGCAGGTGAGGCCCTTGTGGGTACCGGACTCCCCAGGTAAATGTGAGTCTACAAGAACACCACAGTCACCAGGTCCAGGTGTGATTCATTTGGGAACGAGAGTCACCAGGTCCAGGTGAGTCCCAGGTGGGGACCACAGTTACCAGGTCCTGATTGAGGCCTAGGTGGAGGGACCAGAGTCATCAGGACCAGATGAGGCCAAAGTGCGGAGCAAAGTTATCATGTCCAGGTGAGGCCCAGGTGGGGAACAGAGTAACCATGTCCCATTGATGCCAGGTGGGAAAAGAGTCACAAGTTCCAGACGAGGCCTAAGTGAGGAGTATATTCACCAGGTCCTGATGAGGCCCAGTTGAGGACCAGTGTCCACAGCTCTGGGTGAGTCCCAGAGGGGGACCACAGTCACCAGGTTCTGGTGATATCCAGGTTGGGACCAGAGTCACCACGTCAGGGTCAGGCCCAGAGGGGGACCAGAATCACTAGGTCCACTTGAGGCCCCGATGTGGAACTGAGAAACCAGGTCCCATGATGCCCATATGAGGACCTGAGAAACGAGGTCCAGGTAATGTCCCTGTGGGATCCAGTCACCTCGTCCCGGTGAGGTCCAGGTGGGACCACAGTCACCACGTCCAGGTGAGGACCAGGTATATAAGAGTGTACCCAGGTCCCAATGATGCCCATGTAGGTACCAGAGTCAACAGGTCCAGGAAAGGCCCAAATATGAAACAGAGTCATTGTGTTCCAGGTGAGGCCTGATGGAGACCACAGGAACCAGGTCCAGGAAAGCCGCATATGGGAACCAGAGCAACCAGATCCAGGTGAAGTCCAGGTTGGACCACTGTCACAAGGTCCAGTTGAGGCGCAGGTGACAACAGGATTCCCCAAGTCCAGGTGAGGCCCAGGTGGCGACCACTCAAAATAAAGAAGTGAGGACAAGCTAAGGTCCAGATTCACCAGGCCCAAATGATACCCAAGGGGTGTCCAGAGTCACCAGGTAAGAGTGAGGCCAAGAGGGTGACCAGAGTAACCAGTTTAATTTGAGGCCCAGAGTGCGACCAGAGGTCCCTGGTGAGAGTGAGGCCCAGGTGTCGAATAGAGTATCCAGGTCCCAATGATGCCTGGGTGAGGACCAGAGTCACTAGGGCCATGCAGGCCCAGATGGGGAACAGAATCACTAGGTCCTGGTGAGGCATAGAATAAGACCACAGTAACCAGTATCAGGTGAGCCCCTTGTGGGTAACAGAGCCACTCTATCCAGCTGAGTCCCAGGTCCATGAGAGGCCCACGTGAGGACCAGATTCATCAGGTCGAATTGAGGCATAGCTGGGGACAAGAGTCACCAGATCTGGTTGCGGCCTAGGTGGGGCAAGATTCAGCAGTTCTGAGTTAGGTCAAAGTGGGGACGAGAGACACCAGGTCCAGGTGAGGCCAAACTGAGGACCAGAGTCACCAGATCCAGGTGAGGTCCATGTTGGAAAGAGACACCAGGTCCAGGAGAGGTCCAGGTGGGGACAAGAGTCACCAGATCCAGGTGAAGGCCAAGGAGGGACCAGAGTCACCAGATCCAGGTGAAGCCCAGGTGGGGACCAGAGTCACTAGGTCCAGATGACGCCCAGGTGAGGACCAGAGTTCCCAGGTACACGTGAGGCCCGGTGGGGATCAGAGGCAACAGCTCCATGTGAGGCCGGCTTGTGGACCATGGTCAACAGGTCTACTTGAGGCCCAAGTGTGGAACACAGTAACCAGGTCCAGGTGAGTCCCAGGTTGTGACAAGAATCACCACGTCCAGGTGAGGCCCAGGTGGGGACCAGGATCACCAGGTACAGGGGAGGCCCTTGAAAGAACCAGAGTCAACAGTTCGAGGTCAGGCGCAGGTGGCATCCAGGGTCAGCAGGTCCAAAGCAGGCCAAAGAGGGGTTCACAGTCACTAGGGCACGGTGAGACCCAGAGGGGGACCAGAGTCACCTGGTCTAGGTGACGTCCAGTTGTGGAACACAGTCACCGGGTCCCAATTTTGCCCAGGTGAGGACCATGGTCAACAGGGCCAGGTGAGGCCCAGATGGGGACTGGAGTCCCCATATCCAGGTGAAGCCCAGGTGGGGACCACAGTCAGCAGATCCAGGGTAGTCTCAGGTGCAGACCATAATCACCAGTTCCAAGTGAGGTGCAGGTGGCAACCACATTCCCCAGGACCCAGTGAGGCCCTGGCAGGGACCAGAGTCACAAGGTACATGAGAAGCTAGAAACACTGCAGCCACCAGGTCCACAAGATGTCCATGTGGGCCGGAGAATCAGCAGTTACACGTGAGGAACAGGTGGGGATCCGACTCACCATGTCAAGTTGAGACCCAGGTGGGATCCAGTGTCACCACGTCCAGGTGTGGCCCAGGTGAAGACCAGAGTTAATAGTTCCGGGTGGGTCACTGCTATTGAACAGTGTAACCATAACCTGATGCTACCCAGGTGGGTACCAGATACACCAGGTCCTGGTGAGGCCCAGGTGGGACCAGAGACATGAGGTCCAGGTAAGATCCCGATGGGAACCACAGTCACCAGGTCAGGTGAGGCCATGCTTAGGATCAGAGTTACCAGTTACAGGTGAGGCCCAGGTGGAGCCAGAGTGACCTGGTACAGAAGAGGCCAAAGTCCGGACCAGAGTTACCAGGATCAGGTCAGTCCCATTGGGGAATAGAGTAACCATGTCCCGATGATGCCCAGGTAGAACCCGAGTCACCACGTTCAGATGAGGCGCAGGTGTGGAGCATGTTTACTAGGTCCAGGTGAGGCCCAGTTGAGGACCAGAGTCACCAGGTCTGGTTGAGGCCGACAGGGGTCCCAGATTCACCTGTTCTAGGTGACATCCAGATGGGGACCAGAGTCACCATGTCAGAGTGAGGCCCAGAGAGGATGCAGAGTCATCATGTCCAGGTGAGGCTCAGGTGTGGAACAGAGTATCCAGGTCTTAGTGGTCCACAGGTGAGGACCAGAGTCACCAGATCTGGGTGAGGCCCAGTTAGGATCAGAGTCACCAGTTCCAGGTGAGGCCCAAAAGGAGTCCACAGCAATCAGGTCCAGATGGGGAACAAAGTCACCAGGACTGGGTCAGACCCAGATGGCGACCAGATTATCCAGGTCCAGGGGATTCCCAGGTGGTAACCAGAATTACCATATTCACCAGGTCCAGGAGGCCCACGTGGGGACCTGAGTCACCAGGTATGGGTGACGCCCAGGTGGCAACCCCACTCACCAGGTCCAGGTGAGGCCAACCTGCAGGCCAGAGTCACCTGAATCCAGGTGAGGCCCTATGGGGACCGGAGTCACCAGGTAAATGTGAGTCTACAAGACACCACAGTCACCAGGTCCAGATTGAGGCCTAGGTCAGGGGGACCAGAGTCATAAGGACCATGTGAGGCCAAAGTGTGGAGCAAAATTATCATGTCCAGGTGAGGCCCAGGTAGGGAACAGAGTAACCATGTCCCTTTGATGCCAGGTGGGAAAAGAGTCACAAGTTCCAGACGAGGCCTATGTGAAGAGTAGATTCATCAGGTCCTGTTGAGGCCCAGTTGAGGACCAGTGTCCACAGCTCCGGAGGGTCTCAGAGGGGGACCAGAGTCACCCGGTTCTGGTGATATCCAGGTGGGGACCAAGTCACCACATCAGGATGAGGCCCAGAGGGTGACGAGTAATCACTAGCTCCAGGTGAGGCCCGATGTGGAACTGAGAAACCAAGTACCATGATGCCCATATGAGGACCTGAGTCACCAGGTCCATGTGAGGTCTCTGTGGGAACCAGTCACCTCGTCCAGGTGAGGCCCAGGTGGGACCACAGTCACCAGGTCCAGGTGAGGCCCAGGTATATAAGAGAGTATCGAGGTCCCAATGATGCCCAGGTAAGGACCAGAGTCAACAGGTCCAGGAGAGGCCCAAATACGGATCAGCGTCATTGTGTTCCAGGTGAAATCAGATGGAGACCACAGGAACCAGGTCCAAGAGAGCCCCATATGGGAACCAGAGCCACGAGATCCAGGTGAGGTCCAGGTGGGACCACAGTCACAAGGTCCAGGTGAGGCGCAGGTGGCAACAGGATTCAACAAGTCCAGGTGATGCCTAGGTGGCGACCAGTCACCACATCCAGGCGCGGACCAGCTAAGGACCAGATTCACCAGTCCGAAGTGAAGCCCAAAGGGTGACCAGAGTCACCAGGTAAGGGTGAGCCCCAGAGGGGGAACCAGAGTAACCTGTTTAGTTTGAGGCTCAGAATTGGACCAGAGGTCCCTGGTCAAAGTGAGGCCCAGGTGTGTAATAGCGTATCCAGGGTGAGGATCATTGGGTCCATCACCCAATGATGCCTGGGTGAGGACCAGAGTCACTGGGGCCATGCAGGCCCAGATGGGGAACAGAATCACTAGGTCCTGGTGAGGCATACAATAAGTCCACAGTCAGCAGTATCAGCTGAGCCCCTTACGGGAACCAGAGCCACTGTATCCAGCTGAGTCCCAGGTCCAGGTGAGGCTCCCGTGAAGACCAGATTCATTAGGTCGAATTGAGGCATAGCTGGGGACAAAAGTCACCAGGTCTGGGTGCTGCCTAAGTTGGGCTAGATTCAGCAGTTCTGAGTTAGGTCAAAGTGGGAGACGAGAGACGCCAGTTCCAGGTGAGGCCAAACTGAGTACCAGAGTCACCAGATCCATGTGAGGTCCATGTTTGAAAGAAAGTCACCAGGTCCGGGAGAGGTCCAGGTGGGGACCAGAGTCACCAGTTCCAGGTGAGGCCAAGAAGGAGTCCACAGAAATCAGGTCCAGGTGGGGAACAAAGTCACCAGGACTGGGTGAGGCCTAGATGGGGACCAGATACACAAGATCCAGGTGATATCCAGGTGGTGACCAGACTACCAGTTCCGGGTGAGGACCAGGTAAGGACAAGATTCACCAGGTCCAAGTGAGGCCCACGTGGGGACCTGTGTCACCAGGCATAGGTGAGGCCCAGGTGGCAACCCCACTGACCAGGTCCAGGTGAGGCCAACCTGCAGGCCGTGCAGAGGAACCATGTCCCGATGATGACCATGTAGGGACCAGACTTACCAGGTCCAAGTGAGGCCAACCTGCAGGCCATGCAGTGGAACCATGTCCCGATGATGCCCAGGTTGGGACCAGAGTCACCAGGTCCAAAAGAGGCCCAGATGGTGCATATTCACTAGGTCCAAGTGAGGCCCAGTTGAGGACCAGATGTCACCAGATCTGGTTGAGGCCTAGAAGGGTACCAGAATCACCTGGTCCAGGTGACATCCAGATGGGGACCACAGTCACCAGGTCAGGGTTGTCCCAGAGAGGTTCCAGAGTCATCATGTCCAGGTGAGGCTCAGGTGTGGAAGAGAGTCACCAGGTCCCAATGATGCTCAGGTGAGGACCAGAGTCACCAGGTCTGGGTGACGCGCAGATAGGATCAGAGTCACCAGATCTTGTTGAGGCCTAGAGGGGTAACAGATTCACCAGGTCCAGGTGAGGCACAGGTGGTGACCAGAGTCCCCGTTCTGGGAAAGGACCAGGTAAGGACCAGATTCACTAGGTCCAAGAGGCCCACGTGGACCTCAGTCACCAGGTATGGGTGAGGCCCAGGTGGCAATAACACTCACCAGGTCCTGGTGAGGCCAACCTGCAGGCCATGCAGAGGAACCATGTCCCGGTGATGCTCAGGTAGGGACCAGATTTACCAGGTCCAGTTGAGGCCAATCTGCAGGCGATGCAGTGGAACCTTATCCCGATGATGCCCAGGTAGGGACCAGAGTCACCAGGTCCATATAAGGCCCAGATGGAGCATATTCACTAGGTCCAGGTGAGGCCCAGTTGAGGACCAGTTTCACCATATCTACTTGAGTCTTAGAAGGGTACCAGAATCACCTGGTCCAGGTGATATCCAAATGGGGACGAGAGTCACCAGGTCAGGGGGAGGCCCAGAGTCGTTCCAGAGTCATCGGGTCCAGGTGAGGCTCAGGTGTGGAAGAGAGTCACCAGGTACCAAAGATGCCCAGGTGAGGACCAGAGTCACCAGATCTGGGTGAGGCGCAGATAGGATCAGAGTCACCAGTTGCAGGTGAGGCCAAGAAAGAGTTCACAGCAATCAGGTCCAGGTGGGGAACAAAGTCACCAGACCAGGGTGAGACCCAGATGGGGACCAGATTCACCATGTCCAGGTGAGGCCCAGGTGGGGATAGAGTCCCCGGGTCTCGGAAAGGACCAGGTAACGACCAGATTCACCAGGTCCAAGAGGCTCACGTGGGGACCTGAGTCACCAGCTATGTGTGAGGCCTAGGTGGCAAACCCTCTCACCAGGTCTAGGTGAGGCCAACTGGCGGGCCAGAGTCACCAGATCCATGTGAGGCCCTAGTGGGGACTGGAGTCACCAGGTACATGTGAGTATACAAGAACACCACAGTCACCAGGTCCAGGTGTGGTTCATCTGGTGAAGTGAAGCCCAAAGGGTGACCAGAGTTACCAGGTAAGGGTGAGGCCCAAAGGGGAACCAGTAACTAGTTTAGTTTGAGTCCCAGAATGGGACGAGAGGTCCATAGTCAATGTGAGGCACAGGTGTGGAATAGAGTATCCAGGTCCTAATGATTCCTGGGTGAGGACCAGAGTCACTAGGGCCATGCAGGCCCAGATGGGAACAGAATCGCTAGGACCAGGTGAGGCATAGAATAAGACCACAGTCAGCTATATCAGGTGAGCCCCTTGTGGGAACCAAGCCACTCTATCAAGCTGAGTCCCAGGTCCATGTGAGGCCCACGTGAGGAGCAGATTCATCAGGTCGAATTGAGGCATAGCTGGGGACAAGAGTCACCAAGTCTGGGTGCGGCCGAGGTGGGGCAAGATTCAGCAGTTCTGAGTTAGGTCAAAGTGGGGACGAGAGATGCCAGATCCAGATGAGGCCAAACTGAGGACCAGAGTCACCAGATGCAGGTCAGGTCCAGGTGTGGACCAGAGTCAGAAGATCCAGGTGAAGTCCAGGTGGGGACCAGAGTCACCAGATCCAGGTGAAGCCCAGGTAGGGACCAGAGTCGCTAGGTCCAGATGAGACCCAGATGAGGACCAGAGTTACCAGGTACTCGTGAAGCCCCGGTCGGGATCAGAGGCAACATGTCCATGTGAGGCTGGCTTGGGGACCATGGTCAACAGGTCTACTTGAGGCCCAGGTGTGGAACACAGTAAGCAGGTCCAGGTGAGTCCCCGGTGGTGACAAGTGTCACCACGTCCAGGTGAGGCCCAGGTGGGGACCAGGATCACCAGGTCCAGGGGAGGCCATTGAAAGAACCAGAGTCAACAGTTCGAGGTCAGTCGCAGGTGGCAACCAGGGTCAGCAGGTCCAAGTCAGGCCAAAGTGGGGTTCACAGTCACTAGGGCACGGTGAGACCCAGAGGGGGACCAGAGTCACCTGGTCCAGGTGAGGTCCAGTTGTGGAACACAGTCACCGGGTCCCAATTTTGTCCAGTTGAGGACCATGGTCAACAGGGCCAGGTGAGGCCAGATGCGGATTGGAGTCCCCAAATCCAGGTGAAGACCAGGTGGGGACCACAGTCAACAGATCCAGGATAGTCTCATGTGCAGACCAGATTCACCAGGTCCAGGTGAGTTGCAGGTGGCAACCACACTCACCAGATCCCGGTGAGGCCCTGGTGCGGACCAAGAGTCACGAGGTACATGAGAAGCTAGAAACAATGCAGCCACCAGTTCCACGTGATGTCCACGTGGGAACGAGAATCTCCAGTTACACGTGAGGACCTGGTGGGGATCTGACTCACCATGTCCAGGTGAGACCCAGGTGGGAACCAGTGTCACCATGTCCAGGTGTGGCCCAGGTGAAGACCAGAGTTAATAGGTCCAGCTGGGTCACTGTTAGTGAACAGTGTAACCATATACTGATGCTACCCGGTGGGTACCAGATACACCAGGTACTGGTGAGGCCCAGGTGGAACCAGAGACATGAGGTCCAGGTGAGGTCCCGATGGGAACCACAGTCACCAGGTCAGGTGAGGCCATGCTTAGGATCAGAATAACCAGTTACAGGTGAGGTCCAGGAGGAGCCAGAGTCACCTGGTACAGAAGAGGCCAAAGTCAGGACATGAGTTACCAGGATCAGTTCAGTCCCAGTGGTGAATAGAGTAACCATTTCCTGATGATGCCCTGGTAAAACCAGAGTCACCAGGTCCAGATGAGGCGCAGGTGGGGAGTATGTTCACTATGTCCCAGTGAGGCCCAGATGAGGACTAGAGTCACCAGGTCAAGTTGAAGCCTAGAAGGGTACCAGATTCACCTGGTCTAGGTGACATCCAGATGGGGACCAGAGTCACCATGTCAGGCTGAGGCCCAGAGGGGATCCAGAGTCATCAAGTCCCGGTGAGGCTCAGGTGTGGAACAGAGTATCCAGGTCATAAAATCCACAGGTGAGGACCAGAATCACCAGATCTGGGTGAGGCCCAGTTAGCATCAGAGTCAGCAGTTCCAGGTTAGCAAGAAGGAGTCCACAGCAATCAGGTCCAGGTTGGGAAGAAAGTCAACAGGACTGGGTGAGGCCCAGATGGGGACCAGATTCACCAGGCCCAGGTGATTCCCATGTGGTGACCAGAGTTACCAGTTCCGGGTGACCACCAGGTAAGGACCAGATTCACCAGGTCCAAGTGAGGCCCACGTGGGGACCTGTGTCCCTAGGCAAGGGTGAGGCCCAGGTGACAAACCCACTCACCAGGTCCAGGTGAGGCCAACCTGCAGGCCATGCAGTGGAACCAGGTCCCAATGATGCCCAGGTAGGGACGAGAGTTACCAGGTCCAGGTGAGGTCAACCTTTGGGACCTGCTGAGGAAACGTGTCCCGATGATGCCCATGTAGGGACCAGAGACACCAGGTCCAAATGAGGCCCAGATGGAGCATATTCACTAGGTCCAGGTGAGGCCCAGTTGAGGACCAGAATCACCAGATCTGGTTGAGCCCTAGAGGGATACCAGAATCACCTGGTCCAGGTGACATCCAGATGGGGACCAGAGTCACCAGGTCAGAGTGAGGCCCAGAGAGGTTCAAGAGTCATCATGTTCAGGAAAGGCTCAGGTGTGGAACAGAGTCACCACGTACCAAGGATGCCCAGGTGAGGACCAGAGTCACCAGGTCTGGGTGACGCCCAGATAGGATCAGAGTCACCAGTTCCAGGTGAGGCCAAGAAAAAGTCCACAGCAATCAGGTCCAGGTGGGGAACAAAGTCACCAGGACTGGGTGTGGCCCAGGTGGGAACCAGATTCACCAGGTCCAGGTGAGGCCCAGGTGGTATCCAGAGTCCCCCGGGTATGGGAGAGGACCAGGTAAGGACCAGATTCACCACGTCCAAGAGGTCCACGTGGGGACCTGAGTCACCAGGTATGGGTGAGGCCCAGGTGGCAACCCCACTCACCAGGTCCAGGTGAGGCCAACCAGCAGGCCAGAGTTACCAAATCCAGGAGAGGCCCTAGTGAGGACCAGAGTCACCAGGTAAAAGTGAGTCTACAAGAACACCACAGTCACCAGGTCCAGGTGTGATGCATGTTGGGAACGAGAGTCACCAGGTCCAGGTAGGCCAAACTGAGGACCAGAGTCACCAGATCCAGGTGAGGTCCATGTTGGAAAGGAGTCACCAGGGTCCAGGAGAGGTCTAGGTGGGGACCAGAGTCACCAGATCCAGGTGAAGTCCAGGTGGGGACCAGAGTCACCAGATCCAGGTGAAGCCCAGGTGGGGACCAGAGTCACTAAGTCCAGATGAGGTCAAGGTGGGGACCAGAGATACCAGGTACAAGTGAGGCCCCGGTGGGGAGCAGTGTCAACAGGTCCATGTGAGGCCGTCCTGGGGAACATGGTCAACAGGTCTACTTGAGGCCCAGGTGTGGAACACAGTAAGCAGGTCCAGGAGAGTCCCCGATGGTGACAATGTCACCACGTCCAAGTGAGACCCAGGTGGGGACCAGGATGACCAGGTCGAGGGGAGGCCTTTGAAAAAACCAGAGTCTACAGTTGAGGTCAGCGCAGGAGGCAACCAGTATCAGCAGGACCAAGACAGGCCCATAGAGGGGGTTCACAGTCACTAGGGAACCGTGAGACCCAGAGGGGGAGCAGAGTCACCTGGTCCAGGTGAGGTCCAGTTGTGGAACACAGTCACCGGGTTCCAATTTTGCCCAGTTGAGGACCATGGTCAACAGGGCCAGGTGAAGCCCAGATGGAGACCGGAGTCCCCAAATCCAAGTGAAGCTCAGGTGGGGACCAGAGTCACCAGACTGCTGGGTAGTCTCAGGTGTAGACCAGAATCACCAGGTCCAGGTGAGGTGCAGGAGGCAACCACACTCACCAGGTCCCGGTGAGGCCCTGCTGGGGACCAGAGTCACGATGTATATGAGAAGCTAGAAACACTGCAGCCACAAGGTCCACATTATGTCCATGTGGGAATGAAAATCACCAGTTACAGGTGAGGACCAGGGTGGGGATCCGACTCACCATGTCCAGGTGAGTCCCAGGTGGGAACGAGTGTCACCATGTCCAGGTGTGGCCCAGGTGAAGACCAGAGTTAATAGGTCCGGCTGGGTCACTGTTAGTGAACAGTGTAAACATATCCTGATGCTACCCAGGTGGGAACCACAGAAACCAGGTCCTGGTGAGTCCAGGAGGGCCCAGAGACATGAGGTCCAGAAGAGGGTCCCGATGGGAACCACAGTCACCAGGTCAGGTGAGGGGCATGCTTAGGATCAGAGTCACCAGTTACAGGTGAGGCCCCTGTTGAGCCAGAGTCACCTGGTACAGAAGAGGCCAAAGTCAGGACCATAGTTACCAGGATCAGGTCAGTCCCAGTGGGGAATAGAGTAACCATGCCCCGATGATACCCAGGTAGAACCAGAGTCACCAGGTCCAGATGAGGCGCAGGTGGGAGCATATTCACTCGGTCCCAGTGAGGCCCAGTTGCAGACCAGAGTCACGAGGTCTAGTTGAGGCCTAGAGGGGTACCAGATTCACCTGGTCTAGGTGACATCCAGATGGGGAGCAGAGTCACCATGTCAGGCTGAGGCCCATAGGGGATCCAGAGTCATCATGTCCAAGTGAGGCTCAGGTGTGGAACGGAGTATCTAGATCATAATGGTCCACAGGTGAGGACCAAAGTCACCAGATCTGGGTGAGGCCAAGTTAGGATCACACTCACCACTTCCAGGTGAAGCCCAAGAATGAGTCCACAGCAACAGGTCCAGGTGGAGAACAAAGTCACCAGGACTGTGGTGAGGCCCACATGGGGACCAGATTCACAAGGTCCAGGTGATTCCCAGGTGGTGACCAGACTTACCAGTTCCAGGTGAGAGCCAGGTAAGGACCAGATTCACCAGGTCCAAGTGAGGCCCACGTGGGTGCATGGGTCACCAAGTACAGGGGAAGAATAGCTGGGGACAAGAGTCACCAGATCTGGGTTCGGCCTAGGTGGCTCAGGTGGAAACCCCAATCACCAGGTCCAGGTGAGGCCAACCCTTGGGCCATGCAGAGGAACCGTTGTCCCCGATGATGCCCATGCAGGGACCAGAGTTACCGGCTCCTGGTGATTCCAACCTGTAGGCCATGCTGTGTAACCATGTCCCGATGATGCCCAGGGAGGGGACCAAAGTCACCAGGTCCAAATGAGGCCCAGATGGAGCATATTCACTAGGTCCCGTTGCGGCCCAGTTGAGGACCAGAGTCACCAGATCTCGTTGAGGCCCAGAGGGGTACCAGAATCACCTGGTACAGGTGACATCCAGATGGAGAACCAGAGTCACCAGTTCAGGGTGGAGGCCAAGAGAGGTTCCAGAGTCAATCATGTCCATGTGAGGCCGACTTGGGGACCATGGTAAACAGGTCTACTGGAGGTCAAGGTGTGGAACACAGTAAGCAGGTCAAGGTGGAGTCCCTGGTGGTGACAAGTGTCACCACGTCAGGGTGAGCCGAGGTGGGACCAAATCACCAAGGTACAGGAAAGGCCCTTGAAAGAACCTGGGTCAACCGTTCGAGTCAGGCGCAGGGTGGGCAACCAGGGGTCAGCAGGTCCTAGTCAGGCCAAAGTGGGGTTCACAGTCACTAGGACACGGTTGAGACCAGAGGGGACCAGAGTCACCTGGTCAGGTGAGGTCCAGTTGTGGAACAAAGTCACCGGGGCCCAATTTACCCAGTTGAGGACCATGGTCAACAGTCCAGTGAGGCCCAGATGGGGACCGGAGTCCCCAAATACAGGTGATGGCCCAGGTGGGGACCAGAGTCACCAGATCCAGGGTAGTCTCAGGTGCAGGACCAGAATCACCAGGTCCAGGTGACGTGCAGGTGGCAACCACACTCACCAGGACCCGTGAGGTCCTGGTGGGGATCAGAGTCACGAAGTACATGAGAAGCTAGAAATACTGCAGCCACCAGGTCCACATGATGACCATGTGAGAACGAGAATCACCAGTTACAGGTGAGGACAGGTGGGGATCCGACTCACCATGTCCAGGTGAGACCCAGGTGGGAACCAGTGTCACCTTGTCCAGGTGGTGGCACAGGTGAGACCAGTGTTAATATAGTCCGCTGGTCACTTTAGTGAACAGTGTAACCATATGCTGATGCTACCCAGGGGGGGTACCAGAGACACCAGGTCCAGGTGAGGCCCTAGGGTGGGAGCGCGGAGACAGGAAGGGTTCCGGAGGATTATTTCCCGATTGGAACCACAGTCACCAGGTACAGGTGAGGCCATGCTTAGGATCATGAGTCCACCAGTACACAGGTGATAAGCAACAGGTGGAGGACAACAGAGGCACCATGGTGACAGAATGAGGCCAAAGTGTCAGGTGGGAGCCAGAGTTACCAGGATCAGGTCAGTCCCAGTGGGTAATACAGTAACCATGTCGGCAATGATGCCCAGTGTAGAACCAGTAGTCACCAGGTCCAGTCGAGGGCGCATGGTGGGGATCATAATTCACTAGGTCGCCTGTGGAGGCCGGCCAATTGAGGAACGCAGAGTCACCGATGGGTCCTTCTTGAGGCCTAGAGGGGTACCATACACCTGGTCTAGGTGAAATCCAGATGGGGACCAGAGTCCCATGTCGGGTGAAGGCCCAGATGGGATCCAGAGTCAGCATGTCCAGGTGAGGCTAGGTGTGGAACAGGTATCCAGGTCTAATGGTCCACAGGTGAGGACCAGAGTCCCCAGATCTGGGTGAGGCCCAGTTAGGAGCAGAGTCACAATTTCCCGGTGAGGCCAAGAAGGAGTCCACAGCAATCAGGTGCAGGTAGGGAACAAGTCACCAGGACTGGGTGAGGCCCAGATGGGGACCGATTCAACAGGTCCAGGTGATTCCCAGGTGGTGACCAGAGGTACCAGTTCCGGATGAGGGCCAGGTAAGGACCGATTCACCAGGTCCAAGTGAGGCCCACGTGGGACCTGTGTCACCAGGTATGGGTGAGGCCCATGTGGCATCCCCCACTCACCAGGTCCAGGTGACGCCAACCTGCAGGCCATGCAGAGGAACCGTGTCCCGATGATGCCCAGGTAGGGACCACAGTTACCAAGTCAAGAAGAGGCCAACCTGCAGACCCTTATGTGGAACCATGTCCCCGATGTTGCCCATGTAGGGACCAGAAGTCACCAGGTCCAAATGAGGCCCAGATGGAGCATATTCACTAGGTCCAGGTGAGGCCCATTGAGGACCAGAGTCACCAGATCTGGTTGAGTCCCAGAGGGGTGTACAGAATCCCTGTCCAGGTGACATCCAGATAGGGACCAGAGTCACCAGTTCCAGGTGAGGCCAAGAAAGAAGAAAGAGTCCACAGCAATCACGTCCACGTGGGGAACAAAGTCACCAGGATAGTGTGAGACCAGACGGGGACCCAGAGTCACCAGATCCAGGTGTAGCCCAGGTTGGGACCAGAGTCACTAGGTCCAGAAGAGGGCCCAGGTGAGGACCAAAGTTACCAGGTACACGTGAGGCACGGTGGGATTCACCAGGCAACAGGTTCATGTGAGGCCGGCTTGGGGACCATGGTCAACAGGTCTACTTGAGGCCCAGGCGTGGAACACAGTAACCAGGTCCACGTGAGTAACCGGTGGTGAAAAGAGTCACCACGTCCCAGGTGAGGTCCCAGGTGGGGACCAGGTTCACCAGGTTCAGGGGAGGCCCTTGAAAGAACCAGAGGTCAACAGTTCTACGTCAGTTGCAGGTGGCAACCAGGGTCAGCAAGTTCACAGTCAGTACAATGTGGGGTTCACAGTCACTAGGGCACGGTGAGACCCTGAGGGGGACCAGAGTCAACCTGGTCCAGGTGAGGTCCCGTTGTGGAACACAGTCACCGGGGTCCCAATTCTGAACGTTGAGGACCATGGTCAACAGGGGCCAGGTGAGGCCCAGATGGGGAACCGGAGTCCCCAAATCCAGGTGAAGCCCAGGTGGAGACCCCAGTCACCAGATCCAGTGTAGTCTCAAGGTGCCGACCAGAATCACCAGGTCCAGGTGAGGTGCAGGTGGCAACCACACTCACCAGTTCCCGGGGAGGCCCTGGGGGACCAGAGTCACGAGGTACATGAGAAGCTAGAAACACTGCAGCCACCAGGTCCACATGATGTCCATGTGGGAACGAGAATCACCAGTTACAGGTGAGGACCAGGTGGGGATCCGACTCACCATGTCAAGGTGAGACCCAGGTGGGAACCAGTGTCACCATGTCCAGGTGTGGCTCAGGTGAAGACCAGAGTTAATAGGTCCGGATGGGTCACTGTTAGTGAACAGTGTAACCATATCCTGATGCTACCCAGGTGGGGAACAGAGATATCAGGTTCAGGTGAGGTCCCGATGGGAACCACAGTCACCAGGTCAGGTGAGGGCATGCTTAGGATCCGAGTCACCAGTTACAGGTTAGGCCCAGGTAGAGCCAGAGTCACCTGGTACAGAGAGGCCAAAGTCATGGCAGAGTTACAAGGATCAGGTCAGTCCCAGTGGGAACAGAGTAACCATGTCCCCATGATGCCCAGATAGAACCAGCGTCACAGGTCCAGATGAGGCGCAGGTGGGGAGCATATTCACTAGGTCCCGGTGAGGCCCAATTGAGGACCAGAGTCACCAGGTCTTCTTGAGGCCTAGAGGGGTACCATATTCACCTGGTCTAGGTGACATCCAGATGGGGACCAGAGTCACCATGTCAGGGTGAGGCCCAGAGGGGATCCAGAGTCAGCATGTCCAGGTGAGGCTCAGGTGTGGAACAGAGTATCCAGGTCATAATGGTCCACAGGTGAGGACCAGAGTCACCAGATCTGGGTGAAGCCCAGTTAGATCAGAGTCAACAGTTCCAGTTGAGTCCAAGAAGGAGTCCACAGCAATCAGGTCCAGGTGGGGAAGAAAGTCAACAGGACTGGATGAGGCCCAGATAGGGACCAGATTCACCAGGTCCAGGTGATTCCCAGGTGGTGACCAGGGTTACCAGGTCCGGGGGAGGACCAGGAAGGAACAGATTCACCAGGTCCATGTGAGCGGCCAACGTTGGGGACCTGTGTCACCAGGAATGGGTGAGCCCCAGGTGGTAACCCCACTCACCAGGTCCGGCTGGGCCAACTGCAGGCCATGCAGAGGAACCGTGTCCCGATGATGTCCAGGTGGGACCAGAGTTACCAGGTCCAGGTGAGGCCAACCTGCAGGACATGCAGTGGAACCATGTCCCGATGGTGCCCACGTAGGTACCAGAGGGACGAGCTCCAAATGAGGCCCAGATGGAGAATATTCACTAGGTCCAGGTGAGGCCCAGTTGAGGACCAGAGTCACCAGATCTGGTTGAGGCCCAGGGGGTACCAGAATCCCCTGGTCCAGGTGACATACAGATGGGGACCAGAGTCTCCAGGTCAGGGTGAGGCACAGAGAGGTTCGAGAGTCATCATGTCCAGCTGAGGCTCAGCTGTGGAACAGAGTCACCAGGTACCAATGATGCCCAGGTGAGGACCAGAGTCACCAGATCTGGGTGACGCGCAGATAGGATCAGAGTCACTAGGTCCAGGTGAGGCCAATAAAGAGTCCACAGCAATCAGGTCCAGGTGGCGAAAAAGTCACCAGGACTGCGTGAGGCCCAGATGGGGACCAGATTTACCAGGTCCAGGTGAGGCCCAGGTGGTCACCAGAGTCCCCGGTTCTGAGAGAGGACCAGGTAAGGACCAGATTCACCAGGTCCAAGAGGCCCACGTGTGGACCTGAGTCACCAGGTATGGGTGAGGCCCAGGTGGCAACCCCACTCACCATGTCCAGGTGAGGCCAGCCTGCAGGCCAGAGTCACCATATCCAGTTGAGGCCCTAGTGGGGACGGGAATCACAAGGTAAATGTGAGTCTACAAGAACACCACAGTCACCAGGTCCAGGTGTGGTTCATGTGGGAACTGGAGTCACCAGGTCCAGCTGACACCCAGTTGGGGACGACAGTCACCAGGTCCAGATTGAGGCCTAGGTTGGGGTACGAGAGTCATCAGGACCAGTTGAGGCCAAAGTGTGCAGCAAAGTTATCATGTCCAGGTGAGGCCCAGGTGGGGAACAGAGTAACCATGTCCCATTGATGCCAGGTGGGAAAAGAGTCGCAAGGTCCAGACGAAGCCTAAGTTTGGAGTAGATTCACCAGGTCCTGTTGAGGCCCAGCTGAGGACCAGTGTCCCCAGCTCCGGGTGTGTCACCCGGTTCTGGTGATATCCAGGTGGGGACCAGTGTCACAAGTCAGGGTGAGGCCCAGAGGGGGACGAGAATCACTAGGTCCAGGTGAGACCCCGATGTGGAACAGTGAAACCAGGTCCCAAGATGCCCATATGAGGACCTGAGTCACCAGGTCCAGGTGATGTCCCTGTGGGAACCAGTCACCCCGTCCAGGTGAGGCCCAGGTGGGTCCACAGTCACCAGGTCCTGGTGAGGCCCAGGTATATAAGAGAGTATCCAGGTCCCATGATGCCCAGGTAAGGACCAGAGTCAACAGGTCCAGGAGAGGCCCAAATATGGATCAGAGTCATTGTGTTCCAAGTGAGGCCAGATGGAGACCACAGGAACCAGGTCCAGGAGAGCCCCATATGGGAACCAGAGCCACCAGATCCAGGTGAGGTCCAGGAGGGACCACATTCACAAGGTCCAGGTGAGGCGCAGGTGGCAACATGATTCACCAAGTCCAGGTGAGGCCCACGAGGTGACCGGTCACCAGATCCAGGTGGACCAGCTAAGAACCAGATTCACCAGGCCCAAGTGAAGCCCAAGGGGTGACCAGCGTCACCAGGTAAGGGTGAGGCCCCGAGGGGGAACCAGAGTAACCAGTTTAGTTTGAGGCCCAGAATGGGACCAGAGGTCCCTGGACAAAGTGAGGCCCAGGTGTGGAATAAAGTATCCAGGTCCCAATGATGCCTTGGTGAGGACCAGACTCACTAGGGCCAAGAAAGCCCAGATGGGGAACAGAATCACTAGGTCCCGTTGAGGCATAGAATAAGAACACAGTCACCAGTATCAGGTGAGCTCCTTGTGAGAACCAGAGCCTCTCTATCCAGCTGAGTCCCAGGTCCATGTGAGGCCCACGTGAGGACCAGATTCATCAGGTCGAATTGAGGCATAGCAGGGGACAAGAGTCACCAGGTCTGGGTGCGGCATAGGTGGGGCAAGATTCAGCAGTTCTGAGTTAGTTCAAAGTGGGGACGAGAGACACCTGTCCAGGTGAGGCCAAACAGAGACCAGAGTCACAAGATCCAGGTGAGTTCCAGGTGGGGACCAGAGTCACCACGTATGGGTGAGTCCCAGGTGGCATCCCCACTCACCAGGTCCAGGTGAGGCCAACCTACAAGCCAGAGTCACCAGATCCAGGTGAGGCCCTAGTGGGGACCGAGAGTCAACAGGTAAATGTGAGTGTACAAGAACACCACAGTCACCAGGTCCAGGTGTTGTTCATGTGGGAACGAGAGTCACCAAATCCAGGTGAGACCCCGGTGGAGACCACAGTCATCAGTTCCAGATTGCGGCCTAGGTGGGGGGACCAGAGTCATCAGGAAGAGTTGAGGCCAACGAGTGGAGCAAAGTTATCATGTCCAGGTGACGCCCAGGTGGGGAACAGAGTAAACATGTCCCATTGATGCCAGGTGGGAAAAGAGTCACAAGGTTTAGACGAGGTCTAAGTGAGGAGTAGATTCACCAGGTCCTGTTGAGCCTCAGTTGAGGACCAGTGTCCCCAGGTCCAGTTGCGTCCCAGAGGGGGCCCAGAGTCACCCGGTTCTGGTGATGTCCAGGTGGGGACCAGAGTCACCACGTCAGGGTGAGGCCCAGAGGGGGACGAGAATCACTAGGTCCAGGTGAGGCCCCGTTATGGAAATGAGAAACCAGGTCCCATGATGCCCATATGAGGACCTGAGTCACAAGGACCAGGTGAGGTCCCTGTGGGAACCAGTCACCTCGTCCAGGTGAGCCCAGGTGGAGCCAGAGTCACCAGGTCCAGATGAGGCAAAGGTGGGGAGCATATTCACTACGTCGGGTTGAGGCCTAGTAGAGGACCAGAGTCACCAGGTCTAGTTGAGGCATAGAGGGCTACCAGATTCACCTGGACTAGGTGCCTTCCAGATGGGGACCAGAGTCACCATGTCAGGGAGAGGCCCAGAGGGGATCCAGAGTCATCATGTCCAGGTGAGTCTCAGGTGTGGAACAAAGTATCCAGGTCATAATGGTCCACAGGTGAGGACCAGAGTCAACAGATCTGGGTGAGGCCCAGTTAGGATCAGAGTCAACAGTTCCAGGTGAGGCTAAGAAGGAGTCCACAGCAATCAGGTCCAGGTGGGGAAAAAATTCACGAGGACTGGGTGAGGCCCAGATGGGGACACAGATTCACCAGGTCCAAGTGATTCCCAGGTGGTGACCAGAGATACCAGATTCACCAGGTCCAGGTGATTCCCAGGTGGTGACAAGAATTACCAGACACCAGGTCCAAGTCAGGCCCACGTAGGGGCCTGTGTCACCAGGTATGCGTGAGGCCCAAGTGGCAACCCCACTCACCAGGTCCAGGTGAGGCCTACCTGCAGGCCATGCAAAGTAACCGGGTCCCGATAATGCCAAGGTAGGGACCAGAGTTACCAGGTCCAGGTGAGGACAACCTGCAGGCCATGCAGTGGAACCAGGTCCCCATGATGCCCAGGTAGGGACCAGAGTCACCAGGTCCAAATGAGGCCAAGATGGAGCATATTCACTAAGTCCAGCCGAGTCCCAGTTGAGGACCAGAGACACCAGATCTGGTTGAGGCCTAGAGGGGTACCAGAATCACCTGGTCCAGGTGACATCCAGATGGGGACCAGAGTCACCAGGTCAGGGTGAGGCCCAGAGAGGTTTCAGAGTCATCATGTCCAGGTGTGGCTCAGGTGTGGAACAGAGTCACCAGGTACCAATGATAACCAGGTGAGGACCAGATTCACCAGGCCTGAGTCACGCGCAGAGAGGATAAGAGTCACCAGTTCCAGGTGAGGCCAAGAAAGAGTCCAAAGCAATCAGCTCCAGGTGGGGAACAAAGTCACCAGGACTGGGTGAGGCCCAGATGGGGACCAGATTCACCAGGTCCAGGTGATTCCCAGGTGGTGACAAGGGTTACCTGTTCCGGGTGAGGACCAGGTAAGGACCAGGTTCACCAGGTCCAAGTGAGGCCCACGTGAGACCGTGTCACCAGGTATGGGTGAGGCCCAGATGGCAAGCCCACTCTCCAGGTCCAGGTGAGGCCTATCTGCAGGCCATGCAGAGGAACCGTGTCCCGATGATGCCCAGGTAGGGACCAGAGTTACGAAGTCCAGGTGATGCCAACCTGCAGGCCATGCAGAGGACCGTGTCACGATGATGCCCAGGTAGGGACCAGAGTTACCAGGTCAAGAAGAGGCCAACCTGCAGGCCATTATGTGGAACCATGTCCCGATGTTGCCCACGTAGGGTCCAGAGTCACCAGGTCCAAATGAGGCACAGATGGAGCATATTCACTAGGTCCAGGTGAGGCCCAGTTGAGGACCAGAGGCCCCAGATCTGGTTGAGGCCCAGAGGGGTACCTGATTCACCTGGTCTAGGTGACATCCAGATGGGGACCAGAGTAACCATGTCAGGGTGAGGCCCAGAGTGGATCCAGAGTCATCATGTCCAGGTGAGGCTCAGGTGTGGAACAGAGTATCCAGGTCATAATTGTCCACAGGTGAGGACCAGAGTCACCAGATCTGGGAAAGGCCCAGTTACGATCAGAGTTACCACTTCCAGGTGAGGCCAAGAAGGTGTCCACAGCAATCAGGTCCAGGTGGGGAACAAACACCAGGTCTAGGTGATGCCCAGGTGGTGACCACATTTACCAGTTCCGGGTGAGGACTAGGTAAGGACCAAATTCACCAGGTCCAAGTGAGGCCCACGTGGGGACCTGTGTCAACATGCATGGGTAAGACCCAGGTGGGAACTCCACTCACCAGGTCAAGATGAGGCCTACCTGCAGGCCATGCTGAGGAACATGTCCCGATGATGCCCAGGTAGGGACCAGAGTTACCAGGTCCAGTGAGGCAAACCAGCAGGCCATGCAGTGGAACCATTTCCAGATGATGCCCAGTGAGTGACCAGAGTCACCAGGTCCAAATGAGGCCCAGATGGAGCATATTCACTAGGTCCAGGTGAGGCCCAGTTGAGGACAAGAGTCACCAGATCTGGTTGAGGCCTAGAGGGGTTCCAGAATCCCCTGGTCCAGGTGACATCCAGATGGGGACCAGATCACCAGGTCAGGGTGAGGCCCAGAGAGGTCCAAGAGACATCATGTCCAGTTAAGGCTCAGGTGTGGAACACAGTAACCAGGTACCAATGATGCCCAGGTGAGGACCAGAGTCACCAGGTCTCGGTGACGCACAGATAGGATCAGAGTCACCAGTACCAAGTGAGGCCAAGAAGAGTCCAGAGCAATCAGTTCCAGGTGGGAAACATAGTCCCAGGACTGGGTTAGGCCCAGATGGGGACCAGATTCACCAGGTCCACGTGAGGCCCAGGTTGTGACCAGATTCCCCGGGTCTGGGAGAAGACCAGGTAAGGGCCAGATTCACCAGGTCCAAGAGGCCCACGTGCAGACCTGAGTCCAGGTATGTGTGAGGCCCAGGTGCATCCCACTAACCAAGTCCAGGTGAGGCCAACCTGCAGGCCAGAGTCACCAGATCGAGGTTAGGCCCTAGTGGGGACCGGAGTCACCAGGTAAATGTGAGTCTACAAGTACACCACAGTCACCAGGTCCAGGTGTGGTTCATGTGGGAACGAGAGTCACCAGGTCCAGGTGAGACCCACGTGGGGACGACAGTCTCCAGGTCCAGATTGAGGCTCGGTTGGGGGACCAGGTCATCAGGACCAGTTGAGGCCAAAGTGCGGAGCAAAGTTATCATGTCCATGTGAGGCCCAGGTGCGGAACAGAGTAACCATGTCCCATTGTTGCCAGGTGGGAAAAGAGTCACAAGGTCCAGACGAGGCCTAAGTGAGGAGTAGATTCACCAGGTCCTGTTGAGGCCGAGTTGAGGACCAGTGACCCCAGCTCCGGGTGAGTCCCGAGGGGTACCAGAGTCACCCGGTTCTGGTGATATCCAGGGGGGACCAGAGTCAGCACGTCAGGGTGAGGCCCAGAGGGGGACAGAATCACTAGGTCCAGGTGAGGCCCCGATGTGGAACTCAGAAACCAGGTCCCATGATATCCATATGAGGACCTGAGTCACCAGATCCAGGTGAGGTCCCTGTGGGAACCAGTCACCTCGTCCAGGTGAGGCCCAGGTGGGAACACAGTCACCAGGTCCAGGTGAGGCCCAGGTATATAAGAGAGTATCCAGGTCCCAATGATGCCCAGGTAAGGACAAGAGTCAACAGGTCCAGGAAGGACCAAATATGGATCAGAGTCATTGTGTTCCAGGTGAGGCCAGATGGAGACCACAGGAACCAGGTCCAGGAGAGCCCCATATGAGAACCAGAGCCACCAGATCCAGGTGAGGTCCAGGTGGGACCACAGTCACAAGGTCCTGGTGAGGTGCAGGTGGCAACAGGATTCACCAAGTCCAGGTGAGGCCAGGTGGCGACCAGTCACCAGATCCAGGTGGACCAGCTAAGGACCAGATTCACCAGGCCAAAGTGAAGCCCAAGGGTGACCAGAGTCACCAGGTAAGGGTGAGGCCCAGAGGGGGAACCAGAGTAACCAGTTTAGTTTGAGGCCCAGAATGGGACCAGAGGTCCCTGGTCAAAGTGAGGCCCAGGGTGGAATAGAGTATCCAGTCCCAATGATTCCTGGGTGAGGACCAGAGACACTAGGGCCATGCAGGCCCAGATGGGGAACAGAATCACTAGGTCCTGGTGAGGCATAGAATAAGACCACAGTCACCAGTATCAGGTGAGCCCCTTGTGGGAACCAGAGCCACTCTATCCAGCTGAGTCCCAGGTCCATGTGAGGCCCACGTGAGGACCAGATTCATTAGGGCAAATTGAGGCATAGCTGGGGACAAGAGTCACCAGGTCTGGGTGCGGCCTAGGTGGGGCAAGATTCAGCAGTTCTGAGTTAGGTCAAAGTGGGGACGAGAGACACCAGGTCCAGGTGAGGCCAAACTGAGGACCAGAGTCACCAGATCCAGGTGAGGTCCATGTTGGAAAGAGAGTCACCAGGTCCAGGAGAGTTCCAGGTGGGGACCAGAGTCACCAGATCCAGGTGAAGTACAGGAGGGGACCAGAGTCACCAGATCCAGGTGAAGCCCAGGTGGGGACCAGAGTCATAGGTCCAGATGAGGCCCAGGTGAGGACCAGAGTTACCAGGTACACGTGAGGCCCCGGTGGGGATCAGAGGCAACAGGTCCATGTGAGGCCGGCTTGGGGACCATGGTCAACAAGTCTACTTGAGGCCCAGATGTGGAACACAGTAAGCAGCTCCAGGTGAGTACGCGGTTGTGACATGTGTCACCACGTCCAGGTGAGTCCCAGGGGGGACCAGGATCACAAGGTACAGGTAGGCCCTTGAAAAACAGAGTCAACAGTTCGAGGTGAGGCGCAGGTGGTAACCAGGGTCAGCAGGTCCAAGTCAGGGCAAAGTTGGGATTACGGTCACTAGGGCGCGGTGAGACCCAGAGGGAGACCAGAATCACCTGGTCCAGGTGAGGTCCAGTTGTTGAACACAGTCACCGGGTCCCAATTTTGCCCAGTTGAGGACCATGGTCAACAGGGCCAGGTGAGGCTCAGATGGAGACCGGAGTCCCCAAAGCAGGTGAAGCCCAGGTGGGGACCATAGACCAGATCCAGGGTAGTCTCAGGTGCAGACCAGAATGACCAGGTCCACTTGAGGTGCAGGTGGCAACCACACTCACCAGGTCCCTGTGAGGCCCTGGTGGGACCAGAGTCACGAGGTGCATGAGATCTAGAGAAACACTGCAGCCACCAGGTCCACATGATGTCCATGTGGGAACGAGAATCACCAGTACAGGGGAGGACCAGTTTTGGATCCGACTCACCATGTCCAGGTGAGACCCAGGTGGGAACCAGTGTCAACATGTCCAGGTGTGGCCCAGGTGAAGAGCAGAGTTAATAGGTCCGGCTGGGTCACTGTTAGTGAACAGTGTAACCGTATCCTGATGCTACCAAGGTGGGTACCAGAGACACCAGGTCCTGGTGAAGCCCAGTGGGACCAGAGACATGAGGTCCAGGTGCGGTCCCGATGGGAACCACAGTCACCAGGTCAGGTGAGGCCATGCTTAGGATCAGAGTCACCAGTTACAGGTGGCCCAGGTGTAGAGCCAGAGTCACCTGGTACAGAAGAGGCCAAAGTCAGGACCAGAGTTGCCATGATCAGGTCAGTCCCAGTGGGGAATACAGTAACCATGTCCCGAGGATGCCCAGGTAGAACCAGAGTTACCAGGTCCAGATGCGGCGCTGGTGGGGAGCATATTCACTAGGTCCCGGTGAGGCCCAGTTGAGGACCAGAGTCACCAGGTCTTGAGGCCTAGAGGGGTACCAGATTCACCTGGTCTAGGTGACATCCAGATGGGACCAGAGTCACCATGTCAGGGTGCCCAGAGGGGATCCAGAGTCATCATGTCCAGGTGAGGCTCACGTGTGGAACAGAGTATCCAGTTCATAATGGTCCACAGGTGAGGACCAGAGTCACAGATCATTGGTGAGGCCCAGTTAGGATCAGAGTCACCAGTTCCAGGTGAGGCCAAGAAGGAGTCCACAGCAATCAGGTCCAGTGGGGAACAAAGTCACCAGGATGGATGACCCCAGATGGGGACCAGATTCACCAGGTCCAGGTGATTCCCAGGTGGTGACCAGTTACCAGTTCCGGTGAGGACCAGGTAAGGTCCAGATTCAACAGGTCCAAGTGAGGCCCACGTGGGGACCTGGTCACCAGGCATGGGCGAGTCCCAGTGGCAACCCCACTCACCAGGTCTAGGTGAGGGAACCTGCAGGCCATGCAGAGGAACCATGTCCCGATGATGCCCAGGTAGGGACGAGATTTACAGGTCCAGGTGAGGCCAACCTGCAGCCATGCAGTGAAACCATGTCCCGATGATGCCAGGTGGGATCAGATCACCAGGTCCAATGAGACCAGATGAGCATATTTACTAGGTCCAGGTGAGGGTGCCAGTGAGACCAGAGTCACAGACCTGGTTGAGGCCTAGAGGGGTACCAGAATCACCTGGTCCAGGTGACATCCAGATGGGGACCAGAGTCACCAGGTCAGGTGAGGCCCAGAGAGGTCCAGAGTCAACATGTCCAGGTGAGGCTCAGGTGTGGAACAGAGTCACCAGGTACCAAGATGCCCAGGTGAGGACCAGAGTCACCAGGTCTGGGTAATGCCCAGATAGGATCAGAGTCACCAG